>NW_026719387.1:0-18602 GCF_029784015.1 Lycium ferocissimum | reverse complement strand
CCTTTTGGAAGATGTGAATCCTGTCGACGGGCGGGTATTCTTCACCGGAGTAAAAAAAAAAAGAAGGTGCAAGTCTTTGCATCGAGGTAAGCTTCATTCCTCAAGATGACGATATGGATTGAACGACTACGCACTGAAGGGGCTGAGTCGTCATCCATACATATAGCAAAAAATAGGTAGCATAATTCCAAGCTTGATGTCCGCATTCGTTGAAATACGAATGTTATTCATACATCAAGATTTACGGTCACTATTGCAGTCTATTTCAAGTTAACGTAATAATGGTTTAGGGTTAGTGGTAGTCATGAGAAAAGGCTCCGCACTTGAATATGCAGCAGTTAAGTTAAAAATTCTGACTAAATGTTGTAATTCTGAACACAGGGGTTAGCGGTCATCATGAGAGGAATATGATACTGCACTCTGATGTGCAGTCTACATTTGGGTATTTTTGACCATAGGTGATGTTAAACCAATTAGTATACCACGGTCACCGTATGTGTTATAGCCCGTATATTGTACGTTTGGAAATTCCAAGGTCGTCGTGGAAAGTTAAGGGCGAGACCATTTTTAAAAATTATTTTAATGGACGAGTTGTTATAAATATTATTTATGACTAATATTAGTATGTAAATATTGTGAAAGGTTAAGGGCAAGAAGAGAAATTCGTAAAAGGGGTCGTGAAAATAGTGCGGAAGGCTAGGGGCAACATGGTAATATGAAAGAAAGTCGAGGGGCAAAACGGTAATTTCACAAGGTGTTCAAGAAGATTCAAGAGAAGGGCCATGTGTTCATATTTCTTATAGTGAAAGCCATGCAAAAATGCACATGCATAAATATGGAAAAAAGGATGACAAAATAAGAAAATTCTAGAAAATAAAAGAAAGAGGAAAAGAAAAGAAAAATCTAGAGAGGGGGCATGTGCCCCTCACATGCATACAATATGTACATATATATATATATGAAAGGGGTGATCATATTTTAAGAAGGAGAGAAAGAAAGAAAGAAAGAAAGAAAGAAGGAAAGAAAAGGAAAGAGAGAGAGTCACGGCCAAAGGGGCTGGCCGGACTGCTCAAGGAGATTGGTCATGGGAAAATTATTTTCCTTCTAGTTTCCTACTAATTGAAAGGCCCTCGTCAACGTGGAGTAGTTGTTGGAGCGAGAAAACCGCTTGTTGTTCCAATTTGCCAATTCTAGCCGAGGAGAAGATAAGTGGAAGGTGAGATTTAATCTTAGTTATATGTTCTTATAGATGCTTATGCATGTTGTAGTGTGTGGAAATGAATAAGAACCATGAAATTTCGTATGAATGTTGAAGTGTGGCCGTGACTTGCATGGTTAAATCGTGTGTGTGTATGTGTCGTGTGTTATTTGTATGGAGGATTGACTTGATTTCATGTTGTGTGTTGGCTATGGTTGCAATGTATAGAAACGGGTGGAAAAATTCATGAAAAATATGCATATGTGTGTGTGTGGCCGAATGGTATAGCTAATGGAAAGGTGTGATGAATTGATTTTACTTAGAGTGGTAATTGGTGTTATGGTAGATCCTATAATGTAAAACGAATGAAAACCATGAGTTGGGTGTTTATGGTGTTGGCCGTGTGGTCCTTGTGTGGTGTAGAAGAAAATGAAGCAATTCTAATTAGTACTTTGGTTGTTATGTTGTTGTTATATTGTATAGGGATGGATGAAAATGCATGAAGACATGTAAGGAATGATTATGGTTGAAATAGGTGTTTTGGTAAGTTAGTGTCAATTGATGTAATTCGATGTTCTAGTTGTTGTCGTTATGGATTATGTGACGTTGAAGGAAGAATGTGGTTGAAGCTAATGATATAGATGATAATGAAATGTATGGTTGTTGTTAAATTTGAAGGTTTAGGGTGAAGTAGTATGCCGATTGATTCGACGGAATATTATGTGAATTGAATTCAATTGAATTGAATTGCATAGAATTGAATTGATATTGATAGTATTGTTGTTGGTTTGGCCGAGTTGAATTCTCGGGTTTGTTGTTGTTGATTTGGGGCCGAGCCACATTCTCGGGGTTGGTATATTTACAGGGGAGGTGCTGCCGAAATTCCGGCAGAATATAAGTGAATTTATTTGAAAAGTTGGAACAAGTGAGAAACAATGGATTAAATGATTATGTGAATTCTTTTGTATGTAGATTGACAAGTTTGGACAAATAAGCATAACTAGTTGGTCGCGGCACAGGTATGTAAGGCTTACCCTTTATTCCTTTTGGCATGTCTTAGTACTACTAGGCTATGACCCGTGCCTCGAGGAAATTCCACTCTTAGAATCCGAGCTTAAGTATGTACTTTGTTCGTTCCTTAAGATCTACTCTTTGATGGGACCAAAATAAGACTTTCATGTTTTCAAAAAATTGAATTTCAAAGGTCTTATAAAGAATTTTGACTACAAAAGGGTCCCGAACTTCAAACGTCCGTAACTTTTGCATACGAGCTCGAATGCCCCAAAACATATTAGGTAAGTTTATAAGACATAACTTTCCCCTAACTATCGTAGTCGGGCTCGGATGGGGGTCGGAACCCGTCCGTGGGGCCCGCGGCTTTTCTACGATACCCTTAATGACTTTTGGAAAAAAAAAAAAAAATTCTATTTTCGTCTTGACTTCCGCATATGGACTTCTTACTTATTTGATGATTTACGATTATGATTTTATGCATATGGTTACTCACGACTCTGCTCGTGCTCATGGTCATTACCTCGTTCACCGAGTCCCGGGCCGGTTATGCTCGTGCGCAACATGATAAATTCCGGTGTGATGCTGTGTTACGGTTCACCGAGCTCCTCTTCAGAGGGCCGGGTTCCGTTTGGTGTGATGCTGTGTTATGGCGTTATGGTTGGCTATGTTGTGTTACGGGGATATGTCGGGTTACGGAGATATGAAATCTTCTGGTGTGATGCTGTGGCGTGGCGCCAACGACAGAGCGGGCGACCACCGTTCTAAGAGCCTATGCATGATTTGCATTTTAACTATACATTTTGATACTTGGCATATTACATCTACTTTCTGTATCATGTTCCTATGGTTCTGTATTTCTGCTTTACATACTCAGTACATATTCCGTGCATCGACCCCCGTCTTCGGGGGCTGCGTTTCATGCCACGCAGTACACACTGTGGTCGGAGACTCTGCTAGAGGTGCTTCGGCCAGAAATGGCGAGCTCCACCTTTCTCCGAGTGCCGCCGAGTCCGAGTATTCATATGTTGTGCTTTCGATTTGTGTTAGAGACTTTGCGAGACGAGTCGTGGGTTCCGAATGTCGGTTCGTAAGCGGCTTCATTTGCCACGCATTTTGTTTGGTCTGGTCTGAGATCTGTGTCTGAAGCGGCCCTGTTTGCTATGGTGGCCTAAATGGCCTATATGTTCGTATCTGTATGTACGTTCAGGCGATGTACATTCCGCCTGCCTACGGATTTGATGTGATATGTTTGATATGTTCGATACACGTGGCCGCCTAAGACGACGTCTGTTCTCAGTTCTTTTGAAAATCCTTCGATGTTCCATGTGATCCGATTTGGAAATTTGAAAGGAATATGTATGAAGTCAGAGTCCGAGGGTTCGCTCGGCTCCTTATATGGGGTCGGGTGCCCATCACACCCTAATAAGGTTGGGGTGTGACAAAGTGGTATTAGAGCGAGGTCTGTCCGTGGGGTTGTCTGCAAAGTCGTGTCCAGTAGAGTCCTGTTTATGGTGTGAAGCGGCCACATTTATAAACGAGGAGGCTACGGGCATCTAGGGATTGTTGACCTTCCTTCGTCCTAGATCGTGCCATAAAGCCAAGCCGTAGGAACTGAAATCCTTATGTAAGCCTTACATATGACGGAAGAGGTAAGTGGCGACACGGAAAGTCATAAGGGCAAGTATTGACGTATTTGACCTGTTACCTGGAATTGGCGATTCGGATGGCCGAGAATGTGACATAGCTCGTATGTCCTATAAGGTGTTATTGATATTTCCCCGTGTACGAGAGGATAGTATGAGAGAAACAAAGTCTGATGGAGGGTTCAAAAAGTTGAAAATAGATTTTGCTACAGATTATTATGTAAAAGCGGTGGGTAGGAAATTCGAACGGACTGATATCCGGACATCAATAAAGTAAGGGCAACGAAGGTGTATCTGTTATCATCAGGGGTCTGGGAACCTAGGATGAAAAGTAGTTACACACGAAAGTAAAAGGTGGACACTAAGGGCCGAAAAGGGTAAAATGGTAATTGTAGAAGAAAAAAAATGTGTTACGAGGGTGTCCCGGAATCTGTAAGGTCTTGAATAGTCCCAAATTACGTGATAAAGGTCATGTGTGGAAGTGAACGCGATTATACCAGTATTAGGGTACCAGATTCTGTCAAAGTTTCTAAGTTAAGCGTGCTCGGGTGGGAGGATGGGTGACCCCCCGGGAAGTAGGCGGGAATCTTGCAAAGATGGAATTTAAGGGGGTAAGTGAGAAGTTGGGATGGCCTAAGTGGAATTAGAATATACGAGATGGTTGGAGATCATAAAGGCTACGTAGCACACGGCGAGCCGGACTAAAGAAGGGACGAAAGCATGTTACGGCTTCCGGAATTAGGATAGGCTTGAATAAAGTTTGGAAGTATATTGTGGGATAGTTGATAATAATTATATGAATATATGTGTATGAATGCGTATGGTAGTTCATTTGTGAAGGTATCAGTGGACATGTGTGCCCCAACAACCTATGCTACGATAAAGAAGGCCTCAACCGAGCAAGGGGTACTGAAACCTGAACGGTGGTAAGAAAACAAATGGTACAGGTACCATAGGATAAGCCGCCATCTTCGCTATAGGTCAAGAGTAGAAAAGTCTTAATGCTATGATAATAGAATGAGAAAATGAGTGAGTAGGTGGGAAATAAAGAGATTAAATATCCGAAAGAAGTGAAAGATAAGGAAACATGACTGGGCAAGACCTCCAGAAAAAGGAATAACTGGAAAGACACAGGATTATTTGGGATAGAGTTGCAAGCATGGGTGCGTAAAAAGAATAAAGTGTAGTAATATGAAACGAAGAAAAAGTGTGAGGATTGAAAACCGATTTAAATAAGTGGAGCTAACGGAATAGCGACCATGACAAGGAATATGAAGTAAGAGAAAGGGGCGATTAAGTCTTGAGATGATGTTAGAAGATCCCGGTTTTTGAAAGGTATATAAGGAAATAAATGGGCAGTTACACTAACACGGTTGCCTCGGGTGTGGAGGAACTCTCTTAAAAGGTGAATTAAGGATAGGACAGATTTGTATACTAGAAGGAATATTTTGTGGACTTCAAGTCGGTCATTTAAACAACAAGAAGGGAGAAGGTACCAATTGTAAGGATTTTGTGCTAAGAACAAGAGTGGCGAAATGCTTAAAAGTGCGGATATGCCGTTGCAACGCAGGTGCACGGTTAAGAAAAATTACAAATAAGTAAGCAAACTAGATGTACGAAAGGACCAATAGTGGATGGAAAGATATGGGAATGCCGTCAAGAAGGATGGTATCGACGAAAAGATGAAAGGAACACTTACGGTAAGAAATTTTGCTATGTTGTGCACGGAGTGGAAAAGAGGAACTGTTGGCATATGAGGAGCCCCTTAAAAAGGGGGGAGACCCTATTATAGGTAAGGGGATCACCATATTCTCAAGTACCAGAAAGGAAACCCATAACACGGAATGCGGATTTGTGTGAGGATTTAGGGACTTGATAATGAGGAAAGTCGGATAAAGGTTATGGAATGAGCATGAAGAAAAAGGGAAACGATAAAAGGAACCCCCTCCCGCAGCACTACGAGGCTCCATAAGGCCAGTTGAACATTCGAGGACGAATGTTCTAAAGGGGGGGAGGATGTTATAGCCCGTATATTGTACGTTTGGAAATTCCAAGGTCGTCGTGGAAAGTTAAGGGCGAGACCATTTTCAAAAATTATTTTAATGGACGAGTTGTTATAAATATTATTTATGACTAATATTAGTATGTAAATATTGTGAAAGGTTAAGGGCAAGAAGAGAAATTCGTAAAAGGGTCGTGAAAATAGTGCGGAAGGCTAGGGGCAACATGGTAATATGAAAGAAAGTCGAGGGGCAAAACGGTAATTTCACAAGGTGTTCAAGAAGATTCAAGAGAAGGGCCATGTGTTCATATTTCTTATAGTGAAAGCCATGCAAAAATGCACATGCATAAATATGGAAAAAAGGATGACAAAATAAGAAAATTCTAGAAAATAAAAGAAAGAGGAAAAGAAAAGAAAAATCTAGAGAGGGGGCATGTGCCCCTCACATGCATACAATATGTACATATATATATATATGAAAGGGGTGATCATATTTTAAGAAGAGAGAAAGAAAGAAAGAAAGAAAGAAGGAAAGAAAAGGAGAGAGAGAGAGAGAGGCCAAAGGGGCCGGGCCGGACCGCTCAAGGAGATTGGTCATGGGAAAATTATTTTCCTTCTAGTTTCCTACTAATTGAAAGGCCCTCGTCAACGTGGAGTAGTTGTTGGAGCGAGAAAACCACTTGTTGTTCCAATTTGCCAATTCTAGCCGAGGAAGAAGATAAGTGGAAGGTGAGATTTAATCTTAGTTATATGTTCTTATAGATGCTTATGCATGTTGTAGTGTGTGGAAATGAATAAGAACCATGAAATTTCGTATGAATGTTGAAGTGTGGCCGTGACTTGCATGGTTAAATGTGTGTGTATGTGTGTCGTGTGTTATTTGTATGGAGGATTGACTTGATTTCATGTTGTGTGTTGGCTATGGTTGCAATGTATAGAAACGGGTGGAAAAATTCATGAAAAATATGCATGTGTGTGTGTGTGGCCGAATGGTATAGCTAATGGAAAGGTGTGATGAATTGATTTTACTTAGAGTGGTAATTGGTGTTATGGTAGATCCTATAATGTAAAATGAATGAAAACCATGAGTTGGGTGTTTATGGTGTTGGCCGTGTGGTCCTTGTGTGGTGTAGAAGAAAATGAAGCAATTCTAATTAGTACTTTGGTTGTTATGTTGTTGTTATATTGTATAGGGATGGATGAAAATGCATAAAGACATGTAAGGAATGATTATGGTTGAAATAGGTGTTTTGGTAAGTTAGTGTCAATTGATGTAATTCGATGTTCTAGTTGTTGTCGTTATGGATTATGTGACGTTGAAGGAAGAATGTGGTTGAAGCTAATGAATATAGATGATAATGAAATGTATGGTTGTTGTTAAATTTGAAGGTTTCGGGTGAAGTAGTATGCCGATTGATTCGACGGAATATTATGTGAATTGAATTCAATTGAATTGAATTGCATAGAATTGAATTGGATATTGATAGTATTGTTGTTGGTTTGGCCGAGTTGAATTCTCGGGTTTGTTGTTGTTGATTTGGGGCCGAGCCACATTCTCGGGGTTGGTATATTTACAGGGGAGGTCTTTGCGAAATTCCGGCGAATATAAGTGAATTTATTTGAAAAGTTGGAACAAGTGAGAAACAATGGATTAAATGATTATGTGAATTCTTTTGTATGTAGATTGACAAGTTTGGACAAATAAGCATAACTAGTTGGTCGCGGCACAGGTATGTAAGGCTTACCCTTTATTCCTTTTGGCATGTCTTAGTACTACTAGGCTATGACCCGTGCCTCGGGGAAATTCCACTCTTAGAATCCGAGCTTAAGTATGTACTTTGTTCGTTCCTTAAGATCTACTCTTTGATGGGACCAAAATAAGACTTTCATGTTTTCAAAAGATTGAATTTCAAAGGTCTTATAAAGAATTTTGACTACAAAAGGGTCCCGAACTTCAAACGTCCGTAACTTTTGCATACGAGCTCGGAATGCCCCAAAACATATTAGGTAAGTTTATAAGACATAACTTTCCCCTAACTATCGTAGTCGGGCTCGGATGGGGGTCGGAACCCGTCCGTGGGGCCCGCGGCTTTTCTACGATACCCTTAATGACTTTTGGAAAAAAAAAAAAAAAATTCTATTTTCGTCTTGACTTCCGCATATGGACTTCTTACTTATTTGATGATTTACGATTATGATTTTATGCATATGGTTACTCACGACTCTGCTCGTGCTCATGGTCATTACCTCGTTCACCGAGTCCCGGGCCGGTTATGCTCGTGCGCAACATGATAAATTCCGTGTGATGCGTGTTACGGTTCACCGAGCTCCTCTTCAGAGGGCCGGGTTCCGTTTTGTGTGATGCTGTGTTATGGCGTTATGGTTGGCTATGTTGTGTTACGGGGATATGTCGGGTTACGGAGATATGAAATCTTCTAGTGTGATGCTGTGGCGTGGCGCCAACGACAGGCGGGCGACCACCGTTCTAAGAGCCTATGCATGATTTGCATTTTAACTATACATTTTGATACTTGGCATATTACATCTACTTTCTGTATCATGTTCCTATGGTTCTGTATTTCTGCTTTACATACTCAGTACATATTCCGTACTGACCCCTGTCTTCGGGGGCTGCGTTTCATGCCACGCGTGTGTACACACCGCCGGTCGCAGGACTCTCGCTAGAGGTGCTTCAGCGGAAATGGCGAGCTCCAGCTTTCTCCGGAGTGCCGCCGAGTCTGAGTATTCATATGTTGTGCTTTCTGATTTGTGTTAGAGACTTTGCAGCCAGAGTCGTGGGTTCCGAATGTCAGTTCGTAAGCGGCTTCATTTGCCCACAGATTTTGTTTGGTCTGGTCTGAGATCTGTGTCTGAAGCGGCCCTGTTTGCTATGGTGGCCTAAATGGCCTATATGTTCGTACCTGTATGTACATTCAGGCGATGTACATTCCGCCTGCCTACGGATTTGATGTGATATGTTTGATATGTTCGATACACGTGGCCGCCTAAGACGACGTCTGTTCTCAGTTCTTTTGAAAATCCTTCAGTATGTTCCATGTGATCCGATTTGGAAATTTGAAAGGAATATGTATGAAGTCAGAGTCCGAGGGTTCGCTCGGCTCCGTATATGGGGTCGGGTGCCCATCACACCCTAATAAGGTTGGGGTGTGACAGTATGCAGATAACGGGATGTGCGACACCAGATTTGGACAGTCATCGCGATATGCAAACATGATATGACGCCAAATTTTCGAGGGTAGTGGACGTTATAAGAAACAAAAATGGCCCAGCATGAGAAAACATGGGTTTCATGACTGACATATCGACTTATGAAAATGACAACCGAACTGAGGTGTGTAGGTTCGTAGAAATGTGGTATAGCCCGACCCAGATCCCAACAGAAGTTATCATTGAACGATGGAAACATCTGAAGACGACGAAAAAGAGTCGGTTCGTGATTATTATGCAGAGTAGATTATTTTTCAAGAAAAATACACAAAAACACACACTTACACGAGAAAAGGAAGAAGACGGACAATCGTTTGCGAAATGACGAATGTAAGAGTGGAGGATGAATACAATGACAACAAAATGGCAAAATGCCACACAGGTATGACTACATTAAAATTAAAATTTTCAAAAGACTAACACGCAGGACTCAGCATTTGGAAATGAGCTAGAAGCTACCGAAGATGGAAGCAAAAGCCGGATTCAAAACATGCGGAGCATACGTGGAACTTTTCTTGGGAAATCGATCAAAAATCGTGTACGAGAGTCAAGCTTTCTACACAAGAGATTGGAGATCGTTTCAAACATCAACACTAATAAGTCCTTTCCAAAAACCGCCTTCGGTTCGAATTTCAACCGAAAATAGCCAAAGGGATTCCCACATAAAGGGATATTCCTTTTCGGGCTATCGAGTCAAGCTACAAGGGGCCTTTTTATTTTTATTTTTAAAACGTTTGGGTGGGGGGGGGGGGTACTATATATTTAGAAAGGGACCAAAGTTATCAAAAGAGAACTTTGGCCCCCTCATTTTATTGGGAGCAGACAAGTCATCTCCCTCTTCTCTCTTCCATTCGGCGATCAGGATTCCTCCATGGCCACCATTAATGGCCATTTTCTTGCCATTTTCCAGCAATTTTTGTTAGAACCCGTATTTTTGTACATTGGAACAATCCGGGCTAATTATGATAAGTTAAGGACAAAACTATTTCGGGATACAAAGTCGGGATTTTTGACCTTCGATTTTATTTTGAGATATAAGTTGTGCATGAATTTATTGGTATGGAACAATTAGGAAAATTTGGGACCAAAAGTGATAAAATTGGAAGTGGAAAATCATCCACTTTTCCATGTTGGCCGTGTATAGTGGAGTGTGGTGCCCACACATTTTTGTGTCATCTTTTAAGTGGAACAACTCATTAATGTGGGCCAAGGGATATTGTACACTCTTTATATTAGATAAAAGATGACTTCTAGTCATTATTTTTCATTCACCCACACTTAGAAAAAAAAGAGCAAGCTGAAAACCTCCATTTGAAGGCTCTCGGCCAGCCATGGTGAAAACCAACCTCCATTTTTAGCTCTCCCAAAATTATTCCATTGATGTAAACCCATTATTTTGAGGTCCCTAATGTCACACCCCAATTTCCGATAGGGTGTGATGGGCACCCAACCCTTATCTAGGGCCGAGCGAACCCTCTGACTATCGTAACTCTCGTAATCATGTGGGCCCTCGACCAAAACATAAATACATAATATAGTTTTTTGTATAAAAGAACAAACATACTTTGTCTATCTCAAATCATACAAAGCTTGCAACTGTACAGAATCTGTAATATCATATATAACAATACCACGGCTTGTTGAGCCGTTCACAACTGACACCTTACACACACGACTCTGTCTGCAAAGTCTCTAATGTGACTCGTATATCGTAGCACAAACAAACTCCGACTCGGCAGCGCTCCGGAGCAAGTGGAGCCCGCCAATCCCGCTGGAACATCTCCTGCTAGTATCTTTAGCTCACCTGGGAGTACCTGCGCGGCATGAAACGCAGCCCCCGAGGAAAGGGGGTCAGTACGGAATATGTACTGAGTATGTAAAGCAAGAAATCAAATAACAGAATCATAACGGGAATGAAGAACCACAGAAAACAGATATAGGAACTGGAGAGTCATAACTTGCCTGAGCAGCACTTATCCTGGACATACACACGCCGGTGAGCAACACATATCATAATCATATTATTTCGAAAACCATAAGCGAAGTACAGAAAATAGATTTCGTAATCAGAACGTCAGAAGGCTTAGCTTAATTTTCCTTCCTTTCGGAAAATATTTACGTCTTACATATACGTGTCACGCATAACATCATCAAATTATCATATCATCAGATTATCGTAGCATCAGATCGTCACCTTACCAGACTGTCGCATTATCAGAGCAAACTCGTTACTTTGTTATATTTCCACAATATCGAATCATCATATCATCAGATCAAACAGAATAGCATATCATTTGATCCTCGAACAGATATCGTACCCGGCCCTCTCGCGAGGGACTCGGTGAATTAATCACATACCGTACCCGGCCCTCTAGGGAGGGTCTCGGTCGTACCCGGCCCTTTCGGGACTCGGTGAGTAATCGCATACCGTACCCGGCCCTCTAGTGAGGGACTCGGTCGTACCCGGCCCCGCTAGCAAGGGACTCGGTGAATGATGTCATAATAGGCACGAGCAGAGTAATCAGAAGTCACATACACATACACACGATTCATCCTTGAAACTCACCAAATAAGTAACAGATCAACGCTCGTGTCACAGAGTCATAGTCAAATCCGGTTTCTTTCGAGTACTACTCGGGACTTGTCAAATAGAACTTTAGCCATCATACTTACGTATCAAAATCATATACATACAATTTCTCGTTTTAGTCTTAGCATATAAGTGAGTGATCATATTCGGAAGTTAGATTATTAGCCATATTAAGTTATATCAACAAGTTGCCAAAACTATACAACGGAACGTCTTGCGGGCCCACGGGCAAGCACCAATCCGACCCGGGCCCGCATATGAATGTCGGGGTTTTATACATTAGGGAAACCTCCCACGAGCGTTTCGGAGCGATCCGAGCCCTTAGTCAAAAGTTAGGGACGTTCGTAGTTTCCGACGCTTTTATGAATATATTCTTTTAAGCCCATTCTTATTCAGTCATACAAAAGCATAGAAACCATAATTGGACTACATTAGGCATACGGAGGTCAAGAAACAAATAAGGATCACGGACATGCTCGGATCGTAGGAGTAGATTTACCTCGGGGAGCATATCATAGCCTATTCATCCTAGGACATGCCAAAGAAAGGTGAGCTTTACATACCTTGGCCGCCCTTTGAGCTAATCCAACTTGCGTCTCGCTTCTCGCGATCTACAAAATGTCATCGGACATCCAACATTAGCCATAAGTATCGAAGAACTCAATTCCAAGCCGTCGCTTTATCTACGGAAATTTTGGCGCAAGACCTCCCCTATAAATCCATCAACCCCGAGAATTTAACTCGGCCAATTTCAACACAACCAAACCAACAACCATCCAACCAAGATTTAAGAGCATTCCGAACAATCCACAAAGTATTCAAAACAATCCCAACAACCTACTATGAAACCCAAAACCTTTCCAACTTAATGAATACGATCATAATACGTTTCTTTCTTTCAAATTCTCATACTACATCAACAATTCCATACACTACAACATTATTTTTATAAATTCAAAAATTACATTAGAATCACATTACATCCTCAAATCAGCCCGCATAATTTTTAACATCAACTTGGAATATTAACCTTCATTTTATATCGTAGAATTCACAACGACATCACCCAAAACATGCTAAGTAAAACTAGTTCTCCCTTGGCATACAAAGCATATATACCATACGGCCATATATATCAACATTCAAGTTCCAACATTTTCATTTATTTTCTATACATCACAACAACCCAAAAACATTCTAAATTCACTATCTCCATACAACACACACAACACACGGCCACACACATACTTACACACACACGGCCACACTTCACCTCCATACTTTCATGATTTTCCATACTCCACAACATACACAAATCACACATAACACATGAAAAACAAGTTAGAACCTTACCTTTCCTTCAACCTTACTCCCACGGCTAAGGCTCCATATGCAACAACGAATGACTTTCTCGTTCTAACGACTACTCCACGTCGACGAGAGCCTTTCAATTAGTAAGAAAACATAAAGAAAATATTTTCCATGTCCAAAACAAGGGGGCAGGTTCGGCCAGCCACTGCCCTTGGCCGAACCCCCTTATTTTTCTCCCTCTCCCTCTCTTGAAATTTCTAGATGATAAATGATGGATTTTGTCTTCCAATTCAAGACTTGACTATATATATATATGTATATTTAGGTGCACATGGCCGGTCATGTGCACCTTTTCTCTTTTTTTTTTTTTTTGTATTTTTCTTTCCCTCCAAATCTTCTCCAAGTTTCATGAAATTTCCAAAAGATGATCATAATAAAAATGACTTAACAAGTCATCCATCTCCACAAATATTAATCTTCCATGTAACCATGGCCCACATTACATGTGGCCTTATTTTTTTCCATGAACTACTAATTTCCAAAATTCCACTTTTAGCCCCAAATTTTTGTTACTAATTCCTTTTCATAAAATCATAAACCATTTGTCGTAAAACAAAGTCGAGAGATAACCTTGTCCATAACTTTTCACAACCAACTTAAAAATATTCCGACGTGCGAAATGCGAGATATAACATTCTTCCCCCCTTTAGAACATTCGTCCTCGAATGTTCAACTTAGTCGTACGGGGTCTCATAAGCATCTCGGGGGAGCTCCCTTTATATAGCCATTTCCATCCTTCATACCATCCTTTTTGCTATCCGATACCGTTCTCTTGTCATATTCTTGCATTTCTCTTACCCGCTTCCCCCCTTTAGGGGTATGCTTATGCCATTATCCATTCATGCCTGTTTCTTTTCTGCACACGAGAATTCTTATGCTCCCTCTGTGTCGTTCAGAACACACTACTCTTACATAGTCCTTTTCTCATTTTTTCAAAACGTATTTTGTTTGTTCACATTTTACCCGCATCATCCCGCCGCTTTCCTAGCATTCACCTTACCTTGTTTCTTGTCTTTCTATAACCTAGTCCCTTCCTCCGCTTATGGTACCGTATCCGCATCCCTACACACCGTTGTCTCGCTTCCTTCTCATTCCTAATCTCTCTTCAGACTATTCACACCGTCTACGTGCTCTTATTCACTAGCCACTCCACATACTCTAATCTCTCCCCCGTAGGGAATTTTCAAAAAAACTTCCCGCGGGTCACCCATCCTGGAATTGCCCTCACGCCAAAGACGCTTAACTTTGGAACTTTGATAGAATACGACGCTTTAACGCTTTCTTGACCGCGTCTTTCCTACCGCAGGGCCTTCTACACATAATATTGAGTACGTCGGAATTTTTATCATATTCCCAAAATGCCCTCACGACACATCCGGGCAGTCATCTTATTAACACATTCCCATTCGTCACAATTATTTTTCCTCCCAAATTTCCTTACTACCATATTTCCACCAACGTCTTATTTACTATTTCACCGCTCATTCCACAGTCAACTTATTCCTAGAGGGCAGCCGTATTTTCTAGAAAAATTTCGGCAGAGTTTCCTCTGTATTTCTTACTATCCCGAAACCTGCACGCAGGAAATACCAACCGTGCCTCACAGGGCCATCATCATATATACATATCACATCATATTGTATCATATCATAGCCACACAGGGCTCCCAGTATTCATAAAAGGCTAAAAATATTAAATTTAACCCATATGCTCAGCACAACTACACATATCACACTTTCTTACTTACCTTCCTTTTCAGTTTCCAACTTTACCTTCCGATCGCATGCCGATACCTCACTTAACATATATCTTTCGTATCTTTATTTACCTGCGTGCTTTGTAACAGTAACCTTCCATACCGCTTGATCGCTTCCGCCTGTCAACATCAGTCCTCTGCCGAAATCAAAGGTCAATGTCGGGAATTTCCTATAACTTGGCTCTACAGCACGATCTAAGATGCCAAAGAAGAGTAACCATCCTAGATGCCCCGTAGCCTCCTGTTTATAAATGTGGCGCGCTTCACACCATAAACAGGACTCTACCGGACACGACTTTGCAGACAACCCCTAGGACAGACCTGCTCTGATACCACTTTGTCACACCCTAATTTCCGATAGGGTGTGATGGGCACCCGACCCTTATCTAGGGCCGAGCGAACCCTCTGACTATCGTAACACTCGTAATCATGTGGGCCCTCGACCAAAATCATAAATACATAATATAGTTTTAAAAAGAACAAACATACTTTATGCTATCTCAAATCATACAAACTTATAACCGTACAAAATCAGTAATATCATATATAAAATACTACGGCTTGGAGCCGTTCACAACGACATCTTACACACACGACTCGTCCGCAAAGTCTCTAATGTGACTCGTATATCATAGCACGAACAAACTCCGACTCGGCGCCGCTCCGGAGCAAGTGGAGCTCGCCAATCCCGCCGGAACATCTCCTCGCTAACATCTTTAGCTCACTCAGGGAGTACCGCGCGGCATGAAACGCAGCCCCCGAGAAAGGGGGTCGTGACGGAATATGTACCGAGTATATAAAGCAAGAAAATCAAATATCAAAGTCATAACGGAATGAACCACTACGCAAAACAAGTATAGGAACCGGAGAGTCATAACTTGCACCGTGCAAGCACTTATCCCGTATCTACACACACGCATGAGCAAAGTATATCACAATTATATTAATTCGGAAATCATATACGAAATACGTAAAATAGACTTAGTAATCGAACGTCGAAGACTTAGCTTATTCTTCCTTCCTTTCGAAAATATCTTACGTCTTACATAAATAGAAACATAACAAATCATCAAATTATCATATCATCATATTATCGGATCATCGTCACCTTACCATAGTATCGTACTTTCATATCAAACCGATCGTCACATCGTTATATTATCGCATCATCGAATCATCATTATATTGTCATATTTTCGCTTTATGAAATCATTATATCATCCGATCATCGAACAATTATCGTACCCGGCCCTCTCGCGAGGGACTCGGTGGAGAGATCACATACCGTACCCGGCCCTCTAGTGAGGGTCTCGGTCGTACCCGGCCCTTTCGGGACTCGGTGAGTAATCGCATACCGTACCCGGCCCTCAAGTGAGGGACTCGGTGAATGATGTCATAATAGGCACGAGCGGAGTAATCAGAAGCCACATACACATACACACGATTCATCCTTGAAACTCACCAAATAAGTAACGCATCAACGCTCGTGTCACGTAGTCATAGTCAAATCCGGTTTCTTTCGAGTACTACTCGGACTTGTCAAATAGAACTTTAGCCATCATACTTACGTATCAATCATATACATACAATTTCTCATTTTAGTCTTAGCATATAAGTGAGTGATCATATTCGGAAGTTAGATTATTAGCCATATTAAGTTATATCAACAAGTTGCCAAAACTATTCAACGGAACGTCTTGCGGGCCCACGGCAAGTACCAATCCGACCCGGGCCCGCATATGAATTTCGGGGATGTTATACATTAGGGAAACCTCCCACGAGCATTTCGGAGCGATCCGAGCCCTTAGTCAAAAGTTAGGGACGTTCGTAGTTTCCGACGCTTTTATGAATATATTCTTTTAAGCCCATTCTTATTCAGTCATACAAAAGCATAGAAACCATAAATGGACTACATTAGGCATACGGAGGTCAAGAAACAAATAAGGATCACGGACATGCTCGGATCGTAGGAGTAGAGTTACCTCGGGGAGCATATCATAGCCTATTCATCCTAGGACATGCCAAAGAAAGGTGAGCTTTACATACCTTGGCTGCCCTTTGAGCTAATCCAACTTGCGTCTCAGCTTCTCGCGATCTACAAAATGTCATCGGACATCCAACATTAGCCATAAGTATCGAAGAACTCAATTCCAAGCCGTCGCTTTATCTACGGAAATTTTGGCAGCACCTCCCCTATAAATCCATCAACCCCGAGAATTTAACTCGGCCAATTTCAACACAACCAAACCAACAACCATCCAACCAAGATTTAAGAGCATTCCGAACAATCCACAAAGTATTCAAACAACCCCAACAACCTACTATGAAACCCAAAACCTTTCCAACTTAATGAATACGATCATAATACGTTTCTTTCTTTCAAATTCTCATACTACATCAACAATTCCATACACTACAACATTATTTTTATAAATTCAAAAATTACATTAGAATCACATTACATCCTCAAATCAGCCCGCATAATTTTTAACATCAACTTGGAATATTAACCTTCATTTTATATCGTAGAATTCACAACGACATCACCCAAAACATGCTAAGTAAAACTAGTTCTCCCTTGGCATACAAAGCAGCCCATACGGCCATAGCATCAACATTCAAGTTCCAACATTTTCATTTATTTTCTATACATCACAACAACACAAAAACATTCTAAATTCACTATCTCCATACAACACACACAACACACGGCCACACACATACTTACACACACACGGCCACACTTCCTCCATAGTTTCATGATTTTCCATACTCCACAACATACACAAATCACACATAACACATGAAAAACAAGTTAGAACCTTACCTTTCCTTCAACCTTACTCCCAGGTGAGCTAAAGATACTAGCAGGAGATGTTCCAGCGGGATTGGCGGGCTCCACTTGCTCCGGAGCGCTGCCGAGTCGGAGTTTGTTTGTGCTACGATATACGAGTCACATTAGAGACTTTGTTACGCAGCAGTCGTGTGTGTAAGGTGTCATTGTGAACGTTCCAACAAGCCGTGGTATTGTTATATATGATATTGCTGTATTCTCGCAGTTGCAAGCTTTGTATGATTTGAGATAGACAAAGTATGTTTGTTCTTTTATACAAAACTATATTATGTATTTATGTTTTGGTCGAGGCCCATGATTACGAGAGTTACGATAGTCGAGGGTTCGCTCGGCCCTAGATAGAGGTTGTCATGCCCATCACACCCTATCGGAAATTGGGGTGACACCTAAGTAGCGTGGAAGCATCGTTGAGCGATCAATCCATTGTTTTTCATCTTTTGGAAACCCTAGCCTATTGGAAGTCAAGAAGAAAAAGGTAAGATTTGATCTTATTTTGTGTTGCGAAGGTTGTATACATGTTGTAGTATGTTGATATGGTTGAACATCATGAAATATGAAATGTTGGAAGTGAGTTGTGTATGTGGAGCTTGAGTCGTGTAAATGGGTGTTGTTGTGTTGTGATTGAATTGATGAATTAATGCTTAGTTAGTTTATTATGATCATTGTAAGGTGAAGAACAATTTGGGAATCATCCATATACGTGTGTGTGTAAAGTGTTGATTGAAATGGGTCACATTATGTGACAATGAACGAATGAATGTCGCTTAATGTTTTAGTCGTCGTCGCTATGAATTCTAGGTTGGAAATGAATGGTTATTGACTCAAAATGATGTTGTTAATGTTGCGGACTGTTTTTGGAGGTTATTGTATGTTTAATGTAATTGGTATATTGATGAGATAGCATTGTTAGAATGTAAATTGTGGATACAAACAATGATTTGGAAAT
>NW_026719386.1:0-11601 GCF_029784015.1 Lycium ferocissimum | reverse complement strand
ATTTTCTAGACTTTTCCTTAAGTTGTAAAAGATGAGTAATTATTTGACTTGGTCATCCATAATAATATATATATGTTTGGCCCTTACAAATGTAAAATGAACACATGTACCCCTCATAATTTGAGCTAATTAAATTTGGCCAACCAAGGGGGAAGAGGGCCCCACATCTCCACGACCATACATGGCCATTTGGCCACTTCATGAAAAAAAAATTTCCAACTTTTAGCCCCTCATTTTCCTTATTCCAAATTTACCCTTAATGCTCCATACCAATAAAAATGAATATGCAACTTATGCATTCTCAACAAAACTGAAAAAAACATAACCTTGTCCTTAACTTTCTGCCATTAACTCGGAATATCCAAATGTATAAAATGCGAGGTATAACAAATGTGTTAAGCTCTTTTTATATTTACAAAAGGTTAGTAAATGAGGTAAACAGTCTAATTGAGGCCTACGTTATCTTGATAGTAGACTTACAAGTTCGAGGAGTAGAAGTTGGACGATTGGATATACTTTAAGGTATGTTAAGGTTATCCTTTCTTTCGTTTGGCATGATCTTATGATATGAATCTACAAGTGAGTAAACGAGCTTCCATATTACTCTACTCTTAGAAGCACTAGGAGTACTTCAGTCTTTGATGTTCCTATACCCCATATGATTGGTCCTTCTGTTCATGGGTCTTGAGATTTCTAATGATGATGATGTTAGTTCAAAGGTTGTCTGTTATATCCCGTATTTTGTACATTGGGATAAACCAAGCTAACCATGATAAGTTAAGGACAATACTATTCCGGGATACGAGGAAGAGACTTTTGACCTCCGATTTTATTTTAAGGCATAAGTTGCTTGTGATTTTATTGGCATGGAATATTAAGAAAATTTGGGGTTAAAAGTGCAATATGGAAAACTTAATATTCATGAAATTAAAAGGCCATATGGCCGTGTGGCACATGTGGGCCATGGGCCACATGTGTTAATTATATATGGTAACATAAGATGATAATTTAATCATCTTCATCATTTTACACACTTAGAAAATTCAAGAAGCATGGAGAAAGAGAGAGAGAGACCATTCGGCTAAGCTATGGCCGAAAATGATGCCCAAATTTTTGGTCAAGAAAAATTATTCTCTTCTAGATTTTCTACTAATTGGAAGGTCCTCTTAAACGTGGAGGGGTTGTTGGAGCAAGCAAAACATCCGTTCTTGCAATTCATCAACTCTAGCCGAGTGAAGAAGTTGAATGGAGAAGGTGAGATTTAATCTTGTTTACATGTTTTCATAGATGATTTGTATATGTTGTAGTATGTGGAAATGAATGAAATTCATAAAAGTTGGTATGTTGAGGTTTAGCCGTGAGTATATGATGTTATGTAGGAATGATGAACAAATTTTATTTAGTGTTTTGGATTGTTGTGTTGTGGATTCAATGATGCAAAGGAAAGTTTAATGGTTCAAATTGAGGTTACAATCGTGTGTGGGCTGTTTTGAAAGCTAATGTGAATTAAATGTAATTTCTTGTATTTATGAAGATGATGTTGTTAAAGTGTGGATTGTTGGTGTAGTTGATGAATTTGAAAGAAAGAAAGAAATGTATTGTTGTTGTTCCTATTGGAATTGGGAAGTTTCGGGTAAGGTAGTATAATGGTTGAGTTGTTTTGAATATTGTGCGGATTGTTGGAAGCATTCTTGAATCTTGTTTGAATGATCTCGGATTAGTATTTGAATATGTGAGCGTCGATGTTGACTTGAATGTATGTAGTTGAATTGAATATAAATGGAATGTCGTCGAATTATGTAGAAGAAGAGTTACTAATGTTAGAACGCATTTTGAATTAATTATTGATGTTGTTTATATGGTTGTTGGTATTGTTGTTGAAGATTTGGCCGAGTTGAATTCTCGAGGTTATTGAATTAATAGGGAAAATGCTGCCCAAATTTCTGTAGATAAAATGATGGCTTGGAATTGAATCCTTCAGTGCGTATGACTAATGTTTGATGTCCAATGACGTTGTTGTAGATCTCGAGAAGCCAAGACGTAAGTTTGGATTAGCTTAGGAAGCGAATGAGGTATGTAAAGCTCACCTTTCTTTATGTAAAGCTCACCTTTCTTTCTTTTGGCACGTCCTAGTTGTAATTAGGCTATGATACGAGCCTCGAGGTAACTTCATTCTTAAGTCCCGAGCATGTTTATGATTCATATTTGCTTCTTAATGTTGGCATCCTTAATATGGTCAAGCTATGGTCTTTATGTCTTTGATATGATTGGATTTAAAATGTTGTATAAACGGTTTTGTTCCTAAAGGATCTTATGTCCAAAAATGTCCGTAACTTCCATAGACAGAACCGGATTGCTTTGAAACATTCGTAGAAAGTTCTATAACGTATAATGACTTTAACTTTCATGGGCGGGCCCGGATTGGTTTGATGCACATCCGTGGTCCCCGAGATTTTTCCTTTGTTTAGTTTTGACGACTTTTTGAAAGACTTAATATGATTACCGTTTGACTCTCGAGCGTCGACTACTCACTTATCCATTGAGTCTGTAATGATGATTTATGTGCATATGGTTTCTCACTACTCTGCTCGTGCATGCCTCGACGCATCTTTCACCGAGTCCGGGCCGGAGTACGTATTCGTGCACAGTTTCATTGCATTGTTCACCGAGTCCCTCACTCCAGGGACGGGTACGGTATATATATATGATGATATGATGTGATGATATGGGGATGGCGGCCAGGATGGCATATGATGATTCTATTCATCGAGTCCCTCACTAGAGGGCCGGGTACGGTATATATATATGATGACATGATGACATGACGATGATATGATTTTACTCACAGAGTCCCTCACTAGAGGGCCGGGTACGGTATATATGTGTATATGATTATATGATAACATGATACTAATCTGATTTTACTTACCGAGTCCTTCACTAGAGGGCCGGGACACGTTATGCATGCATATGTTCAAGATGATTACTTACTTATGTTGCAGAGGCGAGTCCTATGATTTTCTGTACTCCTTATTCAGTATGATCCCGCCTACTGTATTTCATGCTTTACATACTCAATACATATTCCGTACTGACCCCCTTTCTTCGGTCGTTTGATGCGTGCGGTACGTACAAATTAGGCGAGGATATTAGTAGAAGATGTTCCGAGTTTGGATTGGCGAGCTCCATTTTCCCCGGAGTGCTGCCGAGTCAGAGTATTTGTGTTATGACAGTTTGTTCTAGGTTAGAGACTTTGTAGACAGAGTTATGTGTAGTACATGTCAGTTTTGTAAGCGGCTCTATAACCGATGTAACAGTAAGCGTTATATTACAGATTTCATATGATTACAGATTTTATTTGATTTGAAAAAGATGAAAAGCATGTTTGTTTTCTGAAAAACTTTCATTGTGTACTTTCGCCACATTTTGAGGGCCCAGTGTGATTATGAGTATCACGAGAGTCAGCGGGTTCGCTCGGCCCTAAGTAAGGGTCGGGTGCCCATCACACCCTATCAGGTTAGGGTGTGACAAATTGGTATCAGAGCGGTTCGTCCTAGGGATTGTCTGCAAAGTCATGTCCAGTAGAGTCCTGTTTATGGTGTGAAGCACGCCACATTTATAAATAGGAAGCTACGGGGCATCTAGGGTGGTTACTCTTCTTTCACCCCTTAGATCGTGCCATAGAGCCAAGTCACAGAAAATGAGATTCCCGGTACTAACTTTTGATTTCAGCAGAGGAATGGCATCGACAGGAAAAGGTGACTAGCGATTTTGGAAATCACAAAGCACGCAGGTAAGCAAAGGTATGAAAGGTATATGTCGGGCAAGATAGTGAAGTACGATTGAAATACAAGTTGAAGATTAAAAGGGAAAGTAAACAGGAAAGTGTGACAGGTGCAGTTTGAGTTGGGCATACGAGGTATGTTTAGCATTATCGTACTGTTGTTGATATTGGGAGCCCTGTGTGGCTGTGATATGATATGATATACGTACATATATATGTTGGCCCTGTGAGGCATTGTTGGTATTTCCTGCATACAGGTTTTGAGATAGTAACAATTACAGAGAAAACTCTGCCAAAATTTTCCTAGAAATAAAGAGAGAATGAGATATAAGTTTTAATGTGTCTTGAAAAGTTGTGCAAATAGCAATGATAAGATTTGACTAAGCTATGAGTACGGCCGACCTTGAGAAAGAAGTGAGTTGCTGAATTGGGGGTAATAATAATCAGAAGGTCGATGTCTATATGTGTAACACCCTGCATCTTGGAACTAAGTTTAGACTCATAGCATTAGAGTTTTAGCGGAAAAACTGAAGGTTTGAACGTTTTGCGAAAATGGTTGATACACCTACTTCGGGCAGCGATAACTCCTTGATCAGTTTGAAATTTGGGAAAGTACCCTTAATGAAAGTTATAGTATGTAGAAATACCTTTCTAACGATATAAAGACCAAGCCAATCAGAGATCGGAGCAAGGAGATATGATCGTCTCAATATGGCTAATAGTAAGGCACTTGAAATCCTATCGAATCGGCTAAGTTTTCGATACGTATGCCTTCCAGCCAACTTTCGTGAAAATCTGTTATGAATTTGGGAAACTTCCTTGATGAAAGTTTTAGCCCTTTGAAATATCTTTCCAACGGTATATTATGGGCCTTTAACGGATCTGTGTACAAGAAGTTATGTCCATTTTACCGAACACTGTACAGAATCGACTCATGTCGCTATTTCAGGCGCGTGGGGGCGCGTGCTATAGTCCCGCATCGCGCAAGTCTGAGTATTAAGCTACAGAACGTTGCGCGATGGTTCCGCATCGCGGACCCATCGCGAAACGGGTCAGTTTCGGGTCAAAAGGTCGGGTTTACGCGTTTTAAGTTATATTTAAGGTTTGGGGTTTATTTCCCCAGCACCCCATTCACGAAAAATTAACTTAAAGTCAAGAAGAACAAGTCCCAAACCTCAAGATCTCCCAAGGTAAGTTTTTATCATGATTCTAGGGTGAATTTAAGTCCCTAATCCCTTTCTAACTTGAGTAAACCCTTCTAATCCATAGAGTTAGGATTGGAACATTTTTGTTGGATGTGGAAACCCTAGAACCCGAATTCAAGAGGATTGGACTTCAAAAACGTAATGTTTCTACTCTCTAATCATGTATAGTTGTGAATTGATGAGTTCTTGGGAGAATAGTAAATGGGTTTGATAAAGAGGATTATATAAACTATGCTAGAGTTTTGGATTGTTGACTTGAGATTGTTATAATGATATGGGTGATGGAGAATGATGTTAATTACATCTAATTGAGATTGTAGAATCACCTAGAAGTAATAGAATGGGAATTGGGTGAAGAAACACCATTAATGGAGATTGTGGAGCTTTATGCCCACTAAGTATTTGATAAAATGCTTAGATGACCAAAGTATGAATATTATTGCTAATATAGAATCCCTTTGGCTTGTATTGATATAGATCAAAGTTGAAAGGGCGACGAACATTGTATTTTGCTCAAAGGCAGGAATTAAGGTATGTGAGGCTAACTATCTACGTTAGGGAATGTTCATGATTCTCCCTACGCCTCATTCTTCATACTTGTCGGTAATTTGACTCGGAATACGGTTTAGCCCTGGTTTTATGATATGTTGTAGAAGCTTGTTATCTTCTAGGGTTGCGATTCTGAGAATTCATTCATGGTTATCAATTTGAATATCATGAACTCGGCACGTAATCTTTATAGACTTATGTATTGTTACCACATGAGTCTCGGTCTAGAAATTCGGTATGCTCGAAACGATCGGTGTTTTCGGTTCGGTCCGATGTCTATTTCGGTTCGGCATTGTTCATTGTTGTGGTGGTCTCGGTCCTTATTAATTAACCATAATTATACATATGTGATTTTGCCCGAGGGCACAACACGATGCGGGTGTATACGTATACATGGCTGAGGCCATTAGCGACGCACTACTAGGCGAGGCCATAGCGTGCATTTATTATTGGGCGGGCCCCACATATACAAACACAGATAATACAGATGATTCAGATATAGAGAAGGGAGTATTCATATCTCTACTTCCTTGCTATTACAGTTACAGTTATCAGTTTCAGTTTCAGTTTCAGTATTTTATTGCTTCAGTTGCTTTACATACCAGTACAATTCAAATGTGCTGATGTCCCTTTTATTGCTTGGGGGCCTGCATCTCGCGATGCAGGCAACGATATACAGGTTGACGACTCAGCTATTTAGGAGTGCACGTATCAGCTATTGGTGAGCCCCAAATTCCTTCGGGGCGTTGTCAGTCATCCAGTCAGTTCAGTTTATAGACAGCTCTATTATTCAGCACTCTTAGAGGCTTCATAGACACGATTCGGACGATCGGATATTTATTATGTTAGCCTTGTTGGCGATCGTTCGATTGTTTGGTTTAGCCATGTTGGCTACTTTCGATATATTCGATTGTCTAAGTATTTCCGCATTATGATATTTCGGTGAGACTTTTAGTTAATCGGCATGTGTTAGTTTTATTTTATAAATTAGTTATGTTTTGATATCACATGTTGATCCAGCCAGCCAGTTGGTTCGCTCGGTCACATGCAGTCAGGCACCGGGTGCCGTGTTACGTCCAGGCCTAGGTTCGGGGGGTGACAATATGGTAGAAAGAATTTGGAGAGATCTTGTAATCTTAAGAGATGCTTCAGAAAAGAGCTGGTAAATCTTGATGAAATGTTATTTAAAGTGCAGACTGAATTGATACGCGGGGATGAATCACGACGAGCTTATAGTTAAAAGGAGTAATAGCATGATTAAGACAAGAGTACAGAGGAAAAGAATCGTAATGGATATGAATGTATGGATAAGACAGCTTGTGAGGTATTAAGGACCAAGTTTATCAGAAAGGGTAAAGGGTTAAGAAGTGTTATATTACCGGATTGACTACGAATAAGATATAATGCGAACATAATGAGGATCGTTATGAAAATGAGTAAATCCTAGTGAGAAGGTGGCCAAAGCTATGATGTGATCTATGTAGCTAGAATATAAAGGCAAGTGTGAAACGGAAAAGCGAGCTATAGAACGATTAAGGAAGGCTTATCAAGTTCTGTAGGGGAAGTTTGGAATAAGGGCTATATAATAACGGAAATGAAAGCGAGTGTAAGGGAATAAGAAGGAAGCAAGTCAACAATGCAGTAATAGGTCACGACATGTGTAGCCAAGGATACACGTACTATAAGTGACGGGACTGTGAAAGACTCGGTTATAGAAAGGGTGAGGAACGAGGTAAAATGAGAGCAGAAATCCAAAGGTCGATAACCAAGTATTGATAAGTAATGACGATTAAAGTGAGTTCATCACCATCGGGGATCTGGAAGTTTAGGACGAAAAGTAATCATATCCACAGGTGAAAAGCGAATACTGAGGACCAAAGGAGGGCTAAAATAGTAATTGTGTTATAAGAGCGTGTTGAAATCTGTAAAGGCTTTAACTTACTCCAGATTATGTGCTGAAGGTCATGCGATGGAGTGGACGCGATCATATCAGCATTAAAGCATCGTATTTCATCGGAGTTCCAAAGTTAAGTGTGCTGGAGTGAGAGCAATTTTAGGATGGGTGACCCCCTGGGAAGTGTACTACAAATCCGATGAAGTCAGGCACAGGGGAGCCGAATGGAAGCTAGAGTAGCCTAAGGGTAATCAGGATATACAGAGTGGGCGGAAACCTCAAAAGGTCGCGTAGGCCGAGACGGACTAGACTTGGAAGAAAAAGAAAGCGCATTACAGCTCTAGAATTAGCGTGAGTTCGAGTAGAGTTTGGGAATATTTTGGGAACGAGATGCTAGTAACGATATATATATATATATATATATATAGAGAGAGAGAGAGAGAGAGAGGTGTGCATGTGATACCCCGTACATGGCTATATCGGCGAATATGTGTCCCGGTGACCAACGTTGCGATATATGGAAGATATTGGTCGGACGGGGCAACAAGGTTCAAGTGGAAGAAAAATGTAAATGGCACAAATGCTACAAGGCAAGCTGATGCTGTTTTCGCTACAGTTTAAGCTTGAGAGGTTCTAATACGAGGATATTTGGAAGAGAAAGAAAGTGAGTGGATGCAAGGCAAGGAAATCAAAATGTCGGAATAAAAGTGCCGCCTAATTGAGATTGGAAATACGGACATAGGGCAATGCATAAATGGAAAATGGTATAAGTACACCCCTAAAGGGGGGAAGCAGGTGTGAGAGATGCAAGTATAAGATGGAACAATCGGCACTACAATATCTTGGATACGGGTGCTCGAGCTACAGGTAAGGTCCCTTGCCGAGACAAGTTAGTAAGATCCAAAAGCCAGCGAAAGGGGTAGAAGCTAGGATGGTAATTGATATGGTGCTGAAAATTAATTGTAGAGATCGTGAATGATATGACATTAGAAAATGGAGGTTCAAAGGAGAATACGACAAAGGAACGATAACGAGTAACTTACGGAGATATTGCGAAAGATAACACTGCTATGTGGGATTAGAAGCTAAGATGTGGTCAATAGAATTGTTCGCTAATAATAGCAAACCCCCTATAGTAGGAAGTGAGATAAGGAAGGGGAAAGAAGCATGATAAGATAGGCTACAAGCGAATGTTAGCACGGAAGGAATATGTGGAGTAGCACGAACTAGGAGAAGTAAAGATCGTGACTAAGATTGAACATCCTCTATACGAGTTATACAAGGATAGTGGTACCACCTGTAAGTATTGGTATGCTAAGAATGAGACTAAGTAAGTACATGATAAGACGAGTAAGAATTTAACAATGACGACGCAGCTGTGATACTTTAGGTGCATTACAGAAAAATGTGACGATGGCCTAAGCAAATTACAAAAATAGAATTGGTGTTGAGGACGAGTAGGACGTGGCTATGGTTGAACTAAAGATTTATTTCGATACCGGTTGTAAGATAAGAGAAGCGAAGGCAAGTGAAACATAAGGGTTAGTGAAGCCACGCGAAAGTACTTTTGGTCTAATTTGAGCACCTTTGCATACTCTTGCAAAGGTTGCAACATAATGTGTGACAGGAAAGTTGAGAGCCAGACCGGAGCAAAAGAAACAGTGGAAGAGTCTGAAGTAAAGATAGGGAGATGACACGGGATAATGTGCCTAGAATGTTACCAGTGGAGTAAGGGGGATTTAGGCAAGATAGTCAGAACTAGCTAGGTACTAAGAGATGGTGAATGTATATGTCAAATTCTTTCAGAATTATGCTAGCTGAGGATAGTTAAAGCCGGAAGCAGCTATGTAAAACTATTATATGAGGGGACTTCGTCGCTACTTGATAACTGACTCCAAAGACAGAGACTAAGGGAAAAAAGTAGAACGACAGTTAAAGTCTTTTAAAGGTGTCGAGGAGAAATACAGGAGACTCGGAAGGACAAGAAGTGCAGATCACCGGTTGGCTGGTTGATGTGGGCGAAACTAGGCTAATTGGCCCAGATAAAAATTCAGCAATCAGTCTATAAGATAAAACCTGTTCGAGGAAAGGTTATTAGCAGCTCAGAGGCGACAGAAATCATATGAAGACAATCGGCGTCGGCACTTAGAATTCCAGATTGGCGAGTGGGTATGCTTGAAGATATCACCCATGAAAGGTGTAATGAGATTCGGCAAGAAGAAGAAGTTTAACCCGAGATATATTGAACATTATTACATTGTTCGTACGGTAAGAATGTTGCGTACCAAAGACGTGGCTTTTGTTAAGGTACCGTGGCGGAATAATAACATGAAAGAGATAGCTTGCGAAGCTGAAGACGAGATGGAGGAGAAATATGATTGGTGGATGAAATTGCATACTATAGTAATAAAGGGAACCCCTCCGAGATTCTTATAAGACTTTATGAGACTAGATGAACATTCAAGGACGAATGTTCTAAAGGGGGGAAGGATGTTATATCCCGTATTTTGTACATTGGGATAATCCGAGCTAACCATGATAAGTTAAGGACAATACTATTCCGGGATACGAGGTAGAGACTTTTGACCTCCGATTTTATTTTAAGGCATAAGTTGCTTGTGATTTTATTGGCATGGAATATTAAGGAAATTTGGGGTTAAAATTGCAATATGGAAAACTTAATATTCATGAAATTAAAAGGCCATATGGCTGTGTGGAACATGTGGGCCATGGGCCACATGTGTTAATTATATATGGTAACATAAGATGATAATTTAATCATCTTCATCATTTTACACACTTAGAAAATTCAAGAAGCATGGAGAAAGAGAGAGAGAGACCATTCGGCCAAGCTATGGCCGAAAATGATGCCCAAATTTTTGGTCAAGAAAAATTATTTTCTTCTAGCTTTTCTACTAATTGGAAGGTCCTCTTAAACGTGGAGGGGTTGTTGGAGCAAGCAAAACATCCGTTCTTGCAATTCATCAACTCTAGCCGAGTGAAGAAGTTGAATGGAGAAGGTGAGATTTAATCTTGTTTACATGTTTTCATAGATGATTTGTATATGTTGTAGTATGTAGAAATGAATGAAATTCATGAAAGTTGGTATGTTGAGGTTTGGCCGTGAGTATATGATGTTATGTAGGAATGATGAACAAATTTTATTTAGTGTTTTGGATTGTTGTGTTGTGGATTCAATGATGCAAAGGAAAGTTTAATGGTTCAAATTGAGGTTACAATCGTGCGTGGGCTGTTTTGAAAGCTAATGTGAATTAAATGTAATTTCTTGTATTTATGAAGATGATGTTGTTAAAGTGTGGATTGTTGGTGTAGTTGATGAATTTGAAAGAAAGAATTGTATTGTTGTTGTTCCTATTGGAATTGGGAAGTTTCGGGTAAGGTAGTATAATGGTTGAGTTGTTTTGAATATTGTGCGGATTGTTGGAAGCATTCTTGAATCTTGTTTGAATGATCTCGGATTAGTATTTGAATATGTGAGCGTCGATGTTGACTTGAATGTATGTAGTTGAATTCAATATAAATGGAATGTCGTCGAATTATGTGGAAGAAGAGTTACTAATGTTAGAACGCGCTTTGAATTAATTATTGATGTTGTTTATATGGTTGTTGGTATTGTTGTTGAAGATTTGGCCGAGTTGAATTCTCGGGGTTGTTGAATTTATAGGGAAAATGCAGCCCAAATTTCTGTAGATAAAATGATGGCTTGGAATTGAATCCTTCAGTGCTTATGACTAATGTTTAATGTCCAATGACGTTTTTGTAGATCTCGAGAAGCCAAGACGTAAGTTTGGATTAGCTTAGGAAGCGAATGAGGTATGTGAAGCTCACCTTTCTTTCGTTTGGCATGTCCTAGTTGTAATTAGGCTATGATACGAGCCTCGAGGTAACTCCATTCTTAAGTCCCGAGCATGTTTATGATTCATATTTGCTTCTTAATGTTGGCATACTTAATATGGTCAAGCTATGGTCTTTATGTCTTTGATACGATTGGATTTAAAATGTTGTATAAACGGTTTTGTTCCTAAAGGATCCTATGTCCAAAAATGTCCGTAACTTTCATAGACAGAACCGGATTGCTTTGAAACATTCGTAGAAAGTTCTATAACGTATAATGACTTTAACTTTCATAGGCGTGCCCGGATTGGTTT
>NW_026719385.1:0-11140 GCF_029784015.1 Lycium ferocissimum | reverse complement strand
GTTCAAATTCGGCTGTTTTGGTACTTCTCTCCAAGGTTCTTCTCTCTCTCTTTCCAGAATTTTCAAGGTATTCTTGGTCTAAAAAATGAGAGGAAAGGGCTGAAATTAGACTTAAATAGGCATGGGTCATGGGCCTAACCCGATTGGGCCCGGTTTGGGCCTAGCCCACTGACCTTTCTGCCTTAAAACGTCCATATCTCCTTATCCCGATGTCACATGTGGGCCCACGACCTATGGTTGGAAAGATAATTCAATTATCTACAACTTCTATCTTTGGTATTTTTCCAAATTCCAAACTTATAATACCGTTTCTGCCCCTCGAAGTCAGATCACCCGAAAACATTACTTAAAAATATTTGTTTGGAGGACTTCCACTTTGATTTGGCTCAAGGGTCCTTCTTGAGTTATGTTTAACTTCACATATGTGATTCATATAAATTGTCGCATGTCCCAAAAAAAATCTCAGTGTGTGGACTCCACCTCAGCTTGCGAATAATTCGACGTACAAAAATACGAAATATAATGTTGTGTCAACGTGAGTTTAAATTATGAAGCAACAACATGATTGTCAATTTTTGACTCCAATTTTTCGGTCATGGCCGAATGGCCTCTTGTTCTTTCTCCATGCTTCTTGCATTTTCTAGGGTGCTAAATGATGAAGATGACTTAATTAGTCATCTTTTGCCACTTATATAATTAACACATGTGGTCTATGGCCCACACCACACACATGGCCACATATGGCCATTTTCATGAAATATTTAGTTTCCAAAATTTCACTTCTAGCCCTTAATTTCCATGAAATGCTTTACTTTCCATAATTCACTTTTAACCCCAAATTTTTCTTATTCCCAATTTACCCTTAACACTCCATGCCAATGAAAAGATGAATATGCAACTTGTGCATTAACACAAAATCAACAAAACCGGAGATTAAAAGTCTTGTCCATAACTTGTCGCAACCAACTTAAAATATTCCAACGCACAAAATACGGGATATATTTATTTATACCCCGCGTTTTGGCATGAGTTTGACATGTACCTCATCGTAGTAATGGGATGTTTTGAAAGGCACAAGCCATGGAGAGTACGTAACGACGAAGAAAAGGGTGAATTACGATCTCGTAAGTCGTAATCGGAAAGAATATTTTGAAACACGGTAACATGACCATTATTAGTGTAATAAGTGATAAATATCATGTATGGAGAATTTTGGAATGTTTCGGGATTGAGCAAATTGAAGAAAATAAATTCGACGAAAATTTGGGAAACGCGGGACGGATTTTAGTCAACTTTGGAGGCGCATATCTCATAGTATATGTGGAGTTTTAAGGTGTTTCAGAATCCTAAAATGAAGTTCGTCGAGTCTAGTTTGTAATGCAACAAACCGTTCATTGATAGGACATCGGGGTAGAGAATTATAGACGTTACAAAGCGAATCGTCGACGCAAAACAGCATTCCCGCGGTACGCTACGGTCACCGCTACGATGCGCTACGATCGTAGCTACAGTAAAATCGACTTCGACAGTCCGTTTTAAGGGACAAAAATCTCATTTTTTTTCAGCACAAAAGTCCCAATATTTCCAGAAAATTCAGCAAAAAAGGAGCAAATATACCTCACAAAATGAGGATTTTGAGTGAAATTTCAAGTAATGAAGTACCAATCGAAGTCCGGGCAACGATAGTCACGAATATAATTTCATTCGGAATTAGAGGAGCATGGGAACAAGAAAATGTTGAAGAAGGTAAGTTTTAATCCTCTTTTCACATGTTATGGATGGTTTATATGTGTTGTGGTGTGTGGAAATTCATGAAATATGGTATGTTGAAGTGAAGCCGTGTAGGTGTTGGTTATGTTGGAGTGATGAACTAATTTTTATTTAATATTTTGGTTGTTGTTGATATGGATTCCATAATGAAAATGATGGTTTATGAATTTGGAAGAAAAACATGTATTGTTGTTGTTCTTATGGCATTTGGAAGTTTCGGGTGGAATAGTATAGTGGTTGGGTTGTTTGGAATATTTTGGATTGTTTAAAGTGTTCTTGAATATTGTTTGAATGGTTTCGGATTAGTAATTGAATGTGTAAGCGTTGGTGTTAGTTTGGTTATATATTTTGCTCGTAATCATATAAGAATTTTCTGAGATACGTTAACTTTTATAAACATAAGCCCTTCGGCTATCAAAATAATATATATACAAATACACATACATATACATGGAGACCATGGGGCCATACTACCCACACATACGTGACTACGAGCCTCTAATGGAATACTAGACATATAGACGGGACAGACCCCGTCGTGCCCAAAATGTGCATATACAAATATATACCAAAAGAATAATCAAAGCACCTCCGGACGATGGAGTGCTCACAAATCAAATACACATACATATACGACTCCTAGGGATCCTACACATACGTCTCCTTGCCTACCATGGGCATGAACACAAATATATACCAAAGAAAATCAAAGACGTCGATGGACGAACATTGTACCGAGTATGTAAGGCGAAATGAAGCAAACATAACCCGGAAATCGTAAATCATGAGATGAGGGCATAACCCGTGCCATCTTTACATATGAACCGCTTCATGTACATTCATCATACGTAAATACATCACATACATAATCACAGCATGCAAGCATTGTTACATCAATCATATGCCATTATATCATTACCCGCGTCCGGGTAACCATCATGCGCAGCCCACTAGTGGTGACATGTCCGCCCTTCTCTCGGTGCGGTGGAATCATAGCAGCCCGCCGTAGCGGTGACATGTCCGGCCAATTAGGCGCGGTGGAATCATAGCAGCCCGCCGTAGCGGTGACATGTCCGGCCAATTAGGCGCGGTGGAATCATATTATCACACATACCATGCATTTCATACATTTGTCACCATTAACATTCAATTCATAGACATATCGTGGCTTATCATGATGTTACCATAGTTTAACATTCTTAGTTATATACACATGTACATACATTAAGCTTATGAGTGGCTATATTTATGTCGGGGTGACGTAAGGTCGTAAACCCCCGGTCATGTTATGGATTAGCATAAAAGTCATATCTCACCTTGGAGGAATTTACGATTTAAGGCGAGTACGTATAAGAGGAAATGCCAATGGATCGTGATCCTCATCATTGATCTCATAGGAACATTATATCGTGGTCTCTAGAATCTTTATTGCATTCATAGCGTATTTCTTATCCAATATCGTACTCATGGACGTAAACATTTCATCTCAAGGAACATAAAAGATCCGTGAAGGAAGAGGGAAATCGTATATAAGATTCATGCCTTAGAAGGAAGGGTAATGCCTCACATACCTTTTGTCGTTAACTACTTTATAGCTTGCTCGTCCTCCTTTGTTGTCCTCGTCTTTACCTTCAAGAGAGTTCGTATCGTCGTTAGCTAGGCAATTATAAAACCATGCCTCTTAAGGCTAAAGAAAATTGGGCAGCGTTTCCTTTGTTTATACTACTTTCCGCCATATTCCATATCAACTCCCAACACTCATAACAACCATCACAATATCGCTAATAACAATCGTCACTCATTCCCATGATTTGCATTTCATAATTTCACTTAAATTCTCCATATTCATGACTAAGGTTTATTATCACATTCATTCACTTGTAATACTTATTCCATGCTCCAAATATCATTTATAACATACTCACAATCTCCACATAATCATTTTCGTGATTCATCGCAACTACTATTCAACAATGACATTATTTCCCCATTTATGACCCATTTTCTTTACTCTTTCATAATCTAAGTGTTTCATCTTAATAATACTTCAATCAACATCTAAAGTTCATGAAACTTACCTCAAATGGTAGAGGAATAAACCTTGAATGATGATACACCTTCTAGCACAAAACCCTATTTCTTCTCTCTTGGAATTCCTTGCCTTTGGTAGCTTTAATGGAGTTTCTTAAGCTTGATTCTCCTCAAATCTTGTTATTGATCCTTGATCTCCTTAGTTTTCTTGTGGATGAAATGTTTGGAAGTTTCTAGAGGTGTGGAGAGGTTGAAGTCGTGGTTGAGAATGAATAAAATGAAGTGGACTTAACATTTAAAGGCTTGGAGATGTTCGGCCGAGTGGGACTTCCACGGACGCTTCACGGTCCGTGGAACCCTTTGTTGGCCGTGGAACTGGTCGTGGTTCACGACCAGCCAGCCACACTTTCTGCTGGCTGTTCCACGGACACATCCACGGGTCGTGGAACATTGTGCTGTCCGTGGAACATGGTCGTGGAACTCACAGTTCCACCGAATGGTTCCCGTCGTTTCGTTTGACCTCTAATCCTTATGGAACCTTCTTAGCACTTGTTTATCATTTCATTATGAATCTCGGGGGTGTCGTAACTCTTCTCCACAACATTCTTAAGGCATCATTAACTCAATACTCCTAGTTTGCGTCCAATATACTAACTTATAACTCGATTCCCTTAACTACTTTCTTGCTTCAACTCGGATGCCTTTGGAATCTTAATTAGGACTATCAATTTGTACTTCCTGCTTATCCAACTTCGTATACGTCCTGTCCTTCGCGAGCCTACTCGCTTATATACTAAGGGGAATTTTCCGAGGTGTAACATTCTTCCCCCCTTTTGGAACATTCGTCCTCGAATGTTAAGTCATCGAGGGTTCTGGAAAAATTTCGCCAGAGTTTCCCCTGTAATATGGCGATACCATCCTGTCACAACAGCCCATAATATCATTGCCTCACAGGGCTACAACACAACAGCAATATAGATTGGCCACACACGACCCATATACATAAAAATAAAACATACATACCTTATTGTCCCGATGTTTCATCATGTATCTCTTCTGGGGTTTGAAATAGGTGCGGGTATGCGGATTTCATCTTCTCCTCTCGCTTCCCAAGTCACTTCTTCTCGGTTGTTATTTCGCCATAAGACTTTCACTGAAGCTATTTCCTTATTCCGAAGCCTTCGTATTTGCTTGTCTAATATGGCAATAGGGACCTCTTCATAAGTTAGCTTTTCTGTGATTTGAACATCCTTGACGGGCGCAATCTTTGTAGGATCCCCAACGCATTTGCGGAGCATTGAAACATGGAACACTGGGTGGACTAATTCGAGCTCTGCAGGCAAGTCTAACTCATATGCTACTTGACCCACCTTACGGATGATTTTGTAGGGTCCGATATATCGCGGACTCAATTTTCCCTTTTTGCCAAATCTCATCACTCCTTTCATTGGCGATACTTTCAAGAATACCCAATCATTGACTTGAAATTCTAGATCTCGTCGGCGGTTGTCCGCATAAGACTTTTGGCGACTTTGGGCCGTCAATAATCGATCTCGGATCATTTTGACTTTTTCCACCGCTTGTTGAACTAATTCGGGGCCTATCAATTGTACTTCTCCGACGTCAAACCATCCAATCGGAGATCTACATTTTCTTCCATACAGAGCTTCATACGGAGCCATTTGAATACTGGAATGATAACTGTTGTTATAGGCAAATTCGATTAAGGGTAAGTGGTCATCCCAACTACCACCAAAATCTAAAACACATGCCCTTAACATATCTTCCAAGGTCTGTATAGTGCGCTCGGCTTGCCCGTCAGTCTGCGGATGGAATGCCGTGCTGAGCTTCACTTGAGTACCTAGACCCTCTTGGAAGGATTTCCAGAACTTGGCTGTAAATTGTGCTCCTCTGTCTGTAATGATAGATATTGGAATACCATGAAGCCTCACAATCTCCTTAAGATATAACCTTGCATAATCCTCCGCCGAATATGTAGTTCTGACTGGGAGAAAATGAGCTGCCTTTGTCAATCTATCCACGATCACCCACACGTAATCATACTTACTTCGGGAACGAGGCGTCCTACAACGAAATCCATATTGATCACTTCCCATTTCCATGTAGGAATTTCCATCGCTTGCAATAATCCCCCTGGCTTCTGGTGTTCTACCTTTACTTGTTGGCAATTTGGACATTGGGCCACAAATTCTGCTATGTCTCTTTTCATGTTGTCCCACCAGTACATCATTTTAAGATCATGGTACATTTTTGTTGTTCCTGGATGAATGGAGTACCGAGAGTAGTGAGCTTCTTCTAGGACTCGACGGCGTAATTCTGCCACATTCGGCACACATAGCCTGCCTTGATATCTAAGAACCCCATCCGCCGAGACTTCAAATGGTGACCTTTCTCTTGGAAATTTCACACCTTTATAATATTCCAGTTTGGGATCCTCGCATTGTCGCTCCTTTATCTCCATATTCAAGGATGAAGCTGTAGGATCATTAACACTAATTCCTGCATCACCTGAGTCGATTATACGCACTCCCAGATTTGCCAACTGGTGGAGTTCATGAATCAGCTCCTTCTTCTCTGGGGGAACTTCACATGAGCTGCCTATTGAACGGCGACTAAGTGCGTCGGCGACTACATTAGCTTTTCCGGGGTGGTATAAAATATTAGCATCATAATCCTTCAATAATTCTAACCACCGCCTCTGTCGAGTTCGGCTCCTTCGTTTGAAAATATATTGAAGACTCTTATGATCCGTATAGATATCGACATGTACACCATACAAGTAATGTCTCCACATTTTCAACGCATGAACAACTGCGGCCAATTCGAGATCATGGGTTGGGTAGTTCTTTTCATGTTTTCGCAGTTGTCTTGAAGCATAAGCAATGACTCTTCCATGTTGCATTAACACACATCCCAGCCCGACACCCGAAGCGTCGCAATATACCACATAGCCATCCGGTCCTTCGGGGAGTGTCAAGACTGGGGCTGAGGTCAACCTGTTTTTCAACTCTTGGAAGCTGCGCTCACAAGCGTCATTCCACTGGAATTTGGCTGACTTCTGGGTTAACTTCGTCAATGGGGCTGAAATAGAAGAAAAGCCCTCTACGAATCTTCTATAATAACCTGCCAAACCCAGGAAACTGCGAACTTCTGTAGGTGTCGTAGGTCTTGGCCAAGTCTTTACTGCTTCAATCTTCTGAGTGTCGACTCTAATGCCATCATGCGAAATCACATGCCCCAGAAATGTCACCGAGTTTAGCCAAAACTCGCACTTTGAAAATTTAGCATACAGTTCTCGAGCTCGAAGAATGCCAAGGACAATACGTAGATGATCTGTATGTTCTGACTCCGTGCGAGAATACACCAAAATATCATCGATGAATACTATCACAAATAGATCTAGAAGAGGCCTGAATACATTGTTCATTAGATTCATAAACACTGCCGGGGCATTCGTTAACCCGAATGACATCACTCGGAATTCATAATGACCATATCTCGTTCGGAATGCTGTCTTGGGAATGTCTTCTTCTCTGACTCTAACTTGATGATAACCGGATCTCAGGTCTATTTTTGAAAACCACTTGGCACCCTGTAGCTGATCAAATAAATCGTCAATCCTGGGAAGAGGATATTTATTCTTTATTGTCACCTTATTGAGCTGTCTATAATCAATGCACATTCGTAGGGAGCCATCTTTCTTTTTCACAAATAAAACTGGTGCTCCCCACGGAGAGGAGCTGGGTCTAATAAACCCCTTCTCGAGCAAATCCTTCAACTGGGCCTTTAATTCTTTCAGTTCCGCCGGAGCCATTCGATAAGGAGGGATAGAGATAGGTTCGGTGTCCGGCAGCACATCAATAGTGAACTCAATTTCCCTTTCCGGAGGGAGGCCTGGGAGCTCATCCGGGAATACGTCCGGAAACTCGTTTACCACCGGAGCAGTTGGAGAGTTGGGGACTTTGCTTCCGTGTCGTGCACTCGGACTAGATGGTAGATATAGCCTTTAGCTATCATTTTTCTCGCCTTAAGGTAGGAAATAAACCTACCTCTCGGAGTTGCCGTATTACCTTTCCATTCTAGCACGGGTTCTCCCGGAAATTGGAATCGAACTAACTTCATTCGGCAATCAACATTAGCATAACACGAGGCCAACCAATCCATACCCATAATTACATCAAAGTCTATCATTTCAAGCTCTACTAGATCGGCCTTGGTTTGGCGACCGCATAAGACAATTATGCAATCTTTATACACTTGTTTCGCTATCACGGGATCACCAACCGGAGTAGATACCTCAAAAGGTTTAATCGGCTCAGGCTTCACCCCAATACGATTAGCAACATATGGAGTGACATAAGATAGCGTAGACCCGGGATCTATCAATGCATATACATCATGAGAGAATACAGACAATATACCTCGTAACCACATCCGGGGACGACTCGAGATCCTCGCCGTCCGGCTAAAGCATATAATCGGGCCGGGTGGCACCGACGTAGATGCTCCCCCTCGGCCCCTACCTCGGCCCGATGAAGTCCGGGGAGTTTGCCCCGTCGGGCGTACGGAAGAAGAACTGCTGCGCACCCCGTGGGCCGAGCCCCACCTCTCGTCATACCTCGAGGGACGTCTCGCATCAAATGTCCTACCTGCCCACAATTGTAACATGCATCGGTGCCCTGGCGACATGGCCCTGAGTGCAATTTTCTGCACTGATTGCATCGGGGAACTGGTGGTCTCCCCTGACTGTAATCTCCCCCAAACTGGGGACCTGGGGTTCTCGAACTCTGACCCTGTCGGGATCGATAGGAACGATCAGATCTCCTGCCTGTAAACCGGGGAGGTGCACTCGTCACTGACTGACCTGAGTGTCCGGAATATGTCTGCCTGGATCCACCTCTATAATCACCTCCTGCGCGCCCATAGATCTTGCCCGTTTGCCTTGCCCTCTATCAACGTCACGATCACCCCTCTGCGGAGGCTGCTGCCCTTCCAAATTTTGGGCATGGGCTTGGATGCGGGAAATGTCCATCCCGTCTTGTAGAGAAGCTGTCAAACAATCCTTAAACAGATGTGGTCCTAAGCCACTCACAAACCTGTATACCCTGTCGCCCATATCGGCTACCATTGTAGGAGCGTACCTAGCCAAAGAGTTGAATTGAAGGCTGTACTCCCGGGCGCTCATATTCCCTTGCTTTAAATTCAGAAATCTGTCCGCTCTAGCTCGGCGGACTTCAGGTGGTAAGTAGTGGCGAATGAAAGCATCCACAAATTCTTGCCACACGGGAGGAGGCGCATTTTCTTGCCTCGATGCTCTCCAGTTATTATACCATAAAACCGCCACATCTCGGAGTCTATATGATGCCAACTCCACCGATTCGGTCTCAGAAGCATGAATAATCCGCAACGTCCTCAACATTTCGTCAATAAAGCCTTGCGGGTCTTCATCCGGCTTGGACCCAAAGAATTCCGGAGGATTAAGGCTCATGAAGTCACGGGCTCTAGTACTAGATGAACGATCACTTGGGCCCGCATTTTGGCCCGCATTTTAATAGCCTCGGCTACTTGTTGGCCCGAAGCAGCCGGTGGAGGAACTGGAGGGATAGGAGCTGGAACAGAAGCCCCTTCTTGCCCCTCTGCGATAGGAGGAGTAGTGGAGGCATTAGATAAAGCCTCGTGATGTGATTCCCCTTCCTCTATATTCATAGGCGGCTCTCTTTCCGCCCGCCTCTTTGTCGTAGTCTTGCCCTTCTGGGCGGCTTTAGCTTTTGGCGGCATTTCTGAAATCATAGCACATTCGTTAGGGAGGAGTATATCTTATACACGGCTCTATCGCACGATCTCATATGAAGAAGGATGGTCATTTTTCCTAAATGCCCTGTAGCCCCTTGTTTATTAGCGTGGCACGCAACACACCATAAACAAGACTCTACTAGACACGGCTCGTAGACACTTCCTAGGACTGAACTGCTCTGATACCACTTTTGTCACGACCCGAACTACGGGCCGCGACGGGCATCCGGAGCTGACCACCGAACACCGCTCATATTACTGCTTATCTGCTATCATTCATACTATATACTCGTAATCATATAAGACTGTCATTTTCTGAGATACGTTAACTTTTATAAACATAAGCCCTTCGGCTATCAAAATAATATATATACAAATACACATACATATACATGGAGACCATGGGGCCATACTACCCACACATACGTGACTACGAGCCTCTAATGGAATACTAGACATATAGACGGGACAGGACCCCGTCGTGCCCAAAATGTGCATATACAAATATATACCAAAAGAATAATCAAAGCACCTCCGGACGATGGAGTGCTCACAAATCAGCCACTGGCTCCTAGGGATCCGCACCGTCTCCTTGCCTACCTGTGGGCATGAACACAGCGTCCAACGAAAAGGGACGTCAGTACGAACATTGTACTGAGTATGTAAGGCAGAAATGAAGCAAACATAACCTGGAAATCGTAAATCATGAGATGAGGGCATAACCTGTGCCATCTTTACATATGAACCACTCATGTACATTCATCATACGTAAATACATCACACACATAATCACAAAAGATGCAAGCATTGTTACATCAATCATATATCATTATATCGTTACCCGCGTCCGGTAACCATCCCTGTGCGCAGTGGTGACATGTCCGCCCTTCTCTGCGGTGGAATCACAGCGCCGCCGTCCGTAGCCGTCACGACCCAACCCCGTAGCCGTGACTAGTGCCCGAGTTGGGCACCCAAACGCATTCATCGAACCCAAATCACACGCAACCGGCTTACGCGTATACAAATATCAAACGTCGTCTCAAACACATCTCAAACCCATTCATATATATATACGTATATCGAAAGCCGACAAGGCTATCCGATGGCGCACTGGCCCAAAACATATAATATACAAACCCATCTGTACCGGATAGGCACATAACCCACATATACGTCTACAGGCCTCTAAACAAACCAACAGAATCGTATGACGGGACAGGGCCCCGCCGTACCCCTGAACCCACACACACCTATGCAACGAACAAGTATATATACCAAGATGTAGGCTCGGATAAAAAAGCGAGCACTCCAACACAAACAGGATAAGTCTCCTAAATCGCGGATCGCCAAACTGGCCGTCCGTACCTCGGGCATGAAACGCAACCCCCCGAAAGGGGGTCGGGCGAGATATGTACCGAGTATGCAAAGCGTAAAATACAAGAAACAAATCGAGTCACACTCAAACAGAGTACCGAAAGTAAGTACATTTCCAAAATGCCAAATGTTTATTTTCAAAATAGAAAGC
>NW_026719384.1:0-11887 GCF_029784015.1 Lycium ferocissimum | reverse complement strand
TATATATATATATGCCCTTTTTGGGGGTTTTTCGCGATATGAAGTAAAGGGTATAACTCTTGGAGATAGGTTTTTTGATTTGTATATGTTTTGCCCTTATACTTACATTTGCATTGCCTACGTTTAGTAACAGATGATCAGAGGCATCGTGTGTACACGAGTGTCCACGCACTAGTCACTACTTTCACGTGGTTGGGTCGTGACACATAGTCCTTATGTCATTTGTATAATTAATTTTCAAAAGTTGCATAAAGGTTTTGTTTTCAAAAGAGTTTTGTTCCTAAACGATTCCGAAACTCATTTAACGTCCGTAACTTTCACAGAAAGGCTCGGATCGCTCCGATTTGTTCGTAGAAAGTTTTAAAGTGAATAATGTTCGTAACTTTCCGAGGCGGACTCGGATTGGTTTGGAATATGATTATGATCCTTGCGGTTTTGTTAACACGTTTATGATATGCTACGTTTCCGAATAACGTCCGAAAGATATTTGGTATAACTATTGTTCGCTTTTTCAAATGACATTCTGTTAGACTACTTCATTGAGTCCGTGAGTATGATTTTATGTGCATATGGTTTCTCACTACTACTTTCGTGCTCAATATGTCTTTCACCGAGTCCCGGCCGGCACGATTCGTGCAACTTCTTCGTATCGCACCGAGTCCTCACTGCAGGTCGGCACGCTATATATATATATGTATGATGATATGATGATGTGATGAGATGGGGATGGCGGCGGATGGCATACCGAGTCCTTGCTAGCGGCCGGGACACGCTATTCACCGAGTCCTCGGCTAGAGGGCCGGGTATATATATATATATATGTATTTACGATATGATGATGAGATGACGAGATGGGGACCGGATGGCATACCGAGTCCCTTGCTAGCGGGGCCGGGACACGCTATTCACCGAGTCCCTCACTAGGGGAGGTACGATATGTATATATATATATATATATATATATATATATGTATATCCGCATGCATACATGATTATGATATGATTTTACTCACCGAGTCCCTCACTTAGAGTACGGCATGTGATATATATGTACGATGATATGATGATACGATTATGATATGATCTTATTTACCGATATATGTATATCCATGACAAATGTTTTAAAAGGACAAGTCTTGTGATTTTCTGGTCATTATACTTGTTTTCGTAGTTCCTATTTCGGTATGATTACATCTTTCGTACTCCATGCTTTACATACTCGGTACATATTAAAATCGACCCCCTTTTCGGGGCTGCGTTTCATGCCGCGCGGAAGTACACCCGTATGAATCGAAGGCGGTACTAGTAGAAGATGTTCGAGCGGAGATTGGCGAAAGCTCCATTCTATCCGAGTGCTACCGAGTCGACATTATGTTATGCTATCCGGAGTTCGTTAGAGACTTTGCGACAAGGTCGCGGGTATAAGATATGGTTATGTAAGCGGCTATATGGCCTAATGTGTTATTATGCATTGTATTATAAGTTCTATATGTTTCTATATGTTACTGATTTTCCTTGATTCGAGAAAGATAAAAAATATTATTCTTCCAAAAACTTCCGTTATGTGTTTGTGTCATGATTTGAAAGCCAGCGTGATTATGAGTATTATATGAGTCAGCGGGTTCGCTCGGCCCTAAATAAGGGTCGGGTGCCTATCACGCCCTAACAGAAATTAGGGTGTGACATTATCCCTGCCTATCAATTCGGCTAGTACCTTAATATAGCACTCTATCAGAATTTACCGGCCTTTTCTAAATCACCTCTTAGTGCCACAAGCCCTTTCCAAATCCTTTTTTTTTTTACCATATCGATATCGACCTTCTAACTATTATTATCCTCAATTCAGCAATTAGCTTCTCTCTCGATGTCAGCCGTACTAGTAGCTTAGTCGAGTCTTATCATTACTATTAGTACGACCTTTCAAGTCATATCACAAATCCATATCTCATTCTCTCTTTATCCTAAGAAAATTTTGGCAGAGTTTCCTCTGTATTTCTTACTATCTCAAAACCTGCACACAGGAAATACCAACAATGCCTCACAGGGCCAACATATATATGTACATATCATATCATATCACGGCCACACAGGGCTCCCGATGTCAATAATAGTACGAAAATGATGAACATACCTCGTATGCCCAACTCAAACTGCACCTGTTACACTTTCTTGGTAACTTTCCTTTTCAGTTCTCAACTTTACATTTCGATCGTACTTTAATACCTTATTCGACATATACCTTTCATACCTTTGCTTACTTGCATGCTTAGTAACTCCCAACATCATCAATCACTTTCTTCTATCGATGTCATTCTTCTGCTGCAATCAAAAATCAGGGTAAGGAATCCTGCTTCCTACACTTGGCTCTATGGCACGATCTAAGATGTGAAAGAAGAGTAACCACCCTAGATGCCTCGTAGCCTCCTGTTTATAAATGTGGCGCACTTCACACCATAAACAGGACTCTACTAGACACGACTTTGCAAACAACCCCTAGGACGAACTGCTCTGATACCAATTTGTCACACCCTAACTTATTAAGGCATGATGGGCACCCGACCCTTACTTAGGGCCGAGCGAACCCGCTGAATCTCGTGATACGCATAATCATACTAGGCCCTCAAATCATGAAAAGAGTACATAATGAAAGTTTTTCAGAAAACAAACATGCTTTTCATCTTTCTCAAATCTAATAAAATCTGTAATCGCGTAAAATATGAAATACAATGCATAGTGATACATCGGCTTATAGAGCCGCTTACAAAACTGACAGGCTATACACGTGACTCTGTCTGCAAAGTCTCTAACATACAACAAAAAGCGTCATAACATAAATACTCGACTCGGGCAAAGACCTTCGAGGAAATAGAGCTCGCCAATCCAAATGGAACATCTTCTACTAATATCCTCGGCTCATCAGATATACTGCGCGGCATGAAACGCGAAATTCCGAAGAAAGGGGGTCGGTTTTAATATGTACTGAGCATGTAAAGCATGAAATAGATTAAACAGAATCATAACCGGACAAGGGATTACAGAAACAAGTATAAGAACCGGAAATACGTAAGACTTGCCTTTGAAACATAGTTCGTGCATGTCAATATCATATCATTATATATATATATATACGTACCGTGCCGCCCTCCGGTGAGGGACTCGGTGAATGAGATCATATAATCATCATGCATGGCCATCACATAGTCATATATATATATATATACCGTACCCGGCCCTCTAGTAAGGGACTCAGTGAATAGAATCATCATATGACGTCCTGGCCACCATCCCCTTCTCATCACATCATCATGTCATCATATCATCATATCATCATATATATATACCGTACCCGGCCCTCTAGTGAGGGACTCGGTGAACAATGCAGGGGAGTTGCACGAATACGTACCCGGCCCGGGACTCGGTGAAAGATGCATTGAGGCATGCACGAGCAGAGTAGTGAGAAACCATATGCACATAAAATCATAATTACAGACTCAATGAATAAGTAAGTAGTCGACGCTCGAGAGTTAAAACGATACACATGTTAAGTTCTTTCATAAAAAGTCGTTAGGACTATACAACGGAAAACCTCGGGCACCACGGATATGCATCAAACCAATCCGGGCCCGCCCATGAAAATTAAAGTCATCATACGTTATAGAATCACTTACGAGCATATCAAAGCAATCCTATTCTGTCTATGAAAGTTACAGACATTTTTAGACATAGGATCCTTTAGGAACAAAACCGTTTATACAACATTTTAAATCCAATCATATCAAAGACATAAAGACCATAGCTTGACCATATTAAGGATGCCAACATTAAGAGGTGGATATGAATCGTAAACATGCTCGAATCATAAGAGTAGAGTTACCCCGAGAATCGTGTCATAGCTTATTTACACTAAGACATGCCAAAAGAAAGAAAGGTTAAGCTTTTCATACCTCGTCCGCTTCCTAAGCTAATCCGAACTTACGTCTCAGCTTCCCAAGATCTACAACAACGTCATTTGATATCAACATTAGCTATAAGCACTGAAGGATTCAATTCCAAGCCATCATTTTATCTACGTAAATTTGGGCAGCATTTCCCCTATAAATTCAACAACCCCGAGAATTCAACTCGACCAAATCTTCAACAACAATACCAACAACCATATAAACAACATCAATAATTAATTCAAAACGCATTCTAACATTAGTAACTCTTCTTCCACATAATTTGACGACATTCCATTTATATTCAATTCAACTACAAACATTCAAGTCAACATCGACGCTCACATATTCAAATACTAATCCGAGATCATTCAAACAATATTCAAGAATGCTTCCAACAATTTGCACAATATTCAAAACAACTCAACCATTATACTACCTTACCCGAAACTTCCCAATTCCAATAGGAACAACAACAACACATTTCTTTCTTTCAAATTCATCAACTACACCAACAATCCACCCTTTAACCACATCATCTTCATAAATACAAGAAACTACATTTAATTCGCATTAGCTTTCAAAACAGCCCACACACGATTGCAACTTCAATGTGAACCATTAAACTTTCATTTGCATCATAGAATTCACAACACAACAATCCAACCATGCTAAATAAAATTAGTTCATCATGCCTACACCAAAGCAACATATACACGGCTACAACTTCCACACCATAATTTCATGAATTTCATTCATTTCCACACTCCACAACATACACAAACCATGCATAACATATGAAAATAAAGATTGAACCTTTCTTCACCCCACTTCATCTCTCGTCTAGGCTTTGTACATGGCAACAACGAATGATCTACTTGCTCCAACAACTACTCCACGTTGTAGAGGACCTTCCAATTAGTAGAGAGACTAAGAGAAAGTAATTTTTCTTGATAAAAAATTATGGGCCATATTCGGCCAAGCCATGGCCGAATGCTCCATTTTTTTTTTTCTCTCCATGCTTCTTGAATTTTCTAAGGGGTGTAAAATGATGAAGATGATTTAATTTGTCATCCTTTCACCATATATAATTAACACATGTGGCCCTATGGCCCACATCCCTTTTGGCCGTCCACTGGGCCCTTCCATGAAATGTTTTTTTCACTTCTAGCCCCTACAAATATAAAGTAATCACATGCACCCTTCATAGCTTGAACTAGTCAAATTTGGCGAACCAAGGGTGGGTCCCACATACCCCACACAGCCACATGGCCATTTGGCCATTTCATGAAATAATTTTTCCAACTTTTAGCCCCTAGTTTTCCTCAGTATTTCCATCCATTAAAATCATAAACAACTTGTACCTTAAAACAAAGTCGGAAAATAGCCTTGTCGTTAACTTTCCGCAATAAGCTCGGAATATCCCAATGTACAAAATACGGGATATAACAGTGATGATGATTGTTTCATAATATAAATCGAAGGTCACCCGCCTTACGTCACTCCGATAGAGCTGTAACTTTTATTTGGGCTCTCATGCATGCTTTATGTTTATGTATATGTATGATTACACCGGGCCTAGTTGGCCGGGCAGACACTACTACGGTGGGCGTAGTGGGCGGCTTATGGATAATGATAATAACACCATGCCTTTATGGCCGGGCAGACACCACTAGTGGGCGGAATGAGATGGTTACCCCAGACGCGGAAGGCCCGGACGCGGGCTAATGATGATTACACCGTACGTATATGGTCGGGCAGTTATATATATGCATGATATGATATTGTTTATAGGTAAAAGTTAGCTTGCATGGTTTCTCCCAAGAGAGCGATCGATTCCATGGTTATCTCTTTACCTCATGTTTCTTTACTTCTTTATCATGTTATTATTCATGCCTTACATAGTCAGTACATTATTCGTACTGATGTTCTTTTTTTTGTGGACGCTGCGTTCATGCCCGCAGGTAGATAGGGAGACGATCCAGATCCCTAGGAGCTTTATTAGCAGATATATAGGAGCACTCCACTACTTTGAAGTTGCAGTTATTGGTATCTTCTTTTGTGTGCATATTTGGGCATGACGGGGTCCTGTCCCGTCCTCATGACTTCCAGTACTTCAGTTAGAGGCTCGTAGACATGTGTGGATCGTAGATATTTCTTGACCTAAGTAGTGTATATTCTGTATATCATTTTGTAGTCTTACAGGCTTGTTCATATATATGTTTGAGGTGGAATCGAATATTACTTCATAATGAGTTTTATTTTTTAGAGTGGCATTTATTCAGGTTGAGCCATTTGATAAATAGAAAAGTGATCCACCGAGATAGATTGGGAGAAGTATGACAAGTGGTGGTCTGTAGGCTAGCTCCAGGTACCCGTCTTGGCCCTCTAGTTGGGTCGTGACAAAAGTAGTATCAGAGCAGTTCTGTCCTAGGGTGTGTCTATGAGTCGTGTCTAGTAAAGTCTTGTTTATGGGTGTGAAGCACGCCACACTTATAAATAAGTGGCTGCGGGGCATTTAGGAATAATGACCTTGTTCTTCTTCGTAGATCGTGCGATAGAGCTATAATATAAGACTTCTCATTTTCCTAATGATGTGTTATGATTTCAGTGATGCTTATGAAGAGAAAAGCAACAGTTGGCCAGAAGGGCAAGATAGCGACAGGAAGACGGACTGAACGGGAGCCACCAGTAAATATAGAAGAGGGTGAGTCCCATAACGAGGCTCCATCTCGGACCTCTCACACTCCGCCTATTTTAGAGGAGCATGAAGGAGCCTCAGCTCCAGCTCCAATGCCTCCAGTTCCTGCTCCAGGTGCCTCCGGCCAATAGATGACAGAGGCTATTCAATTACTGACCTAATTAGTTGCCTCTCAGGCTCAGCGGCAGGGTGCGGGACCTAGTGACAAGGCGGTTAGCGCCAGAGCCCGTGATTTTATGAGCTTGAATCCTCTAAATTTTTTTTGGGTCGGCCGGTCAAGACCCTCAGGGCTTTATAGATGAGATGCTGAGAACGTTAAGGATAAAACATGCTTCTGATACTGAGTTTGTGTAGTTGGCTTCCTATAGACTGCGGGACATGGTCGTTCTTTGGTACAAAGAATTAAATATCTTCGAGAAGGGAAAATGCGCCTCCCCTGGCATGGCAGGAGTTCGTAGATGCCTTCATCTGCCATTATTTGCCACCTGAGGTTTTGACGGACCCGAGCTGACAGGTTTTTAAATCTAAGGCAAGGAAATATGAGTGCTCGGGAGTATAGTCTCCGCTTCAATTCATTAGCTAGGTACGCTCCGGCCATGGTAGCCAATATGGGAGATCAGGTGCATCGATTTGTGAGTGGCTTGAGGCCACATTTGATTAAAGATTGCTTGACAGCTTCACTCTAGGAAGGGATGGATATTTCCCATATTCAAGCTCATGCTCAGAATTTAGAAGAGCAGCAGCCGCCACACAGGGGGGAGCGTGATTCTGATAGAGGGCATAGTAAGAGAGCTAGATCTGCAGGTGCTAGAAGTGAGTATAGAGGGGGTCAGAGGCAACAGTATTCCAAGTATTCAGGCCAATCCGCGGCTAATGCACCTTCTCGATTTGCAGGCAAGAGATTTGACCGCCCAATTTATTCTGGACCGGGTCAGAGCTTGAGATTTTTAGGTTCTCAGTTTGGAGGTGATCTTAGTTAGAGGAGACCACCTGTACCACAATGCAGTCAGTGAGGTAGATTACATGCGGGTCAGTGTCGTCGAGGCTCAGATGCTTGTTATGCCTATGGTCATACTGGGCATATGATGCATCTTCGTCTGTGCGCCCTGTCGGGAAAGGCTCACAGGCACCACCAGGTCGTGGTAGGGGCAGAGGGGGAGCATTCAGTTAGATTGGCCTTCAACCCCGCATTTATGCATTGGCTGGGCGACAAGATCTTTAGTCTTCCCCTGACGTTATTACAGGTATATTATCAGTATCCTCTCATGATATTTATGCATTGATTGATCCGAGTTCTACTTTGTCATATATTACTCCTTATATTGTTGATCGTATTAGGGTGAAATTCGAGCCAGTCAAATCTTTTGAGGTGCCTACTCCTGTTGGTGACCCGGTAACAGCTAGACAAGTATATAGAAATTGTGTGGTTGTGGTGTGTGATCGTCATACTGTAGCTGATTTGATCGAGCTAAAAATGTTAGATTTCGATGTCATTATGGGCACAGATTGGCTGGCTTCCTGTAATGCTAATGTGGATTGTAGAACAAAAGTGGTTCAATTCCAATTTCTGGGAGAACCAGTGCTTGAATGGAAAGGTAACACAGCATCCCCAAGAGGTAGATTTATTTCCTATATCAAAGCGAGAAAGATGATTGCTAAGGGCTATATTTATCATTTAGTCCGGGTTCATGACATCGAAGCAAAATCGCCAACTCTTCAATCCGTTCCGGTAGTAAATAATTTTTTAGATGTGTTTCCAGATGAGATTCTGGGTCTTCCACCAGAACGGGAGATTGATTTTACTATTGATGTGCTGCCAGACACCAAACCCATATCTATTCCTCGTTACAGAATGGCTCCTGCATAATTGAAAGAGCTAAAGGCACAATTGAAGGATTTGCTCGAGAAGGGATTTATTAGGCCCAGTTCATCGCCATGGGGAGCACCTGTCTTGTTCATAAGAAAGAAAGATGGTTCCTTGCGAATGTGCATTGACTATAAGCAGTTGAACAAGGTGACAATAAAGAATAAGTATCCGCTTCCGAGAATCGATGATTTGTTTGATGAATTGCAGGGTGCTAAGTGGTTTTCAAAGATAGATCTAAGGTCGGGATATCGCCAAGTGAGGGTTAGAGAAGAAGACATACCAAAAATGGCTTTCAGAACTAGATATGGTCATTACGAATTTTGAGTAATGTCATTTGGATTGACTAACGCCCCAGCAGTATTCATGAATTTGATGAATAATGTGTTCAGGCCTTTCCTAGATCTATTCGTAATAGTGTTCATCGATGACATTCTAGTATACTCTCGATTAGAAGCAGAGCATGCAGATCATTTACGTACTGTCCTTGGAATTCTTCGAACTTAAGAATTATGTACCAAGTTTTCAAAATGCAAGTTACGAGTTAAATTCCGTAACTTTTCTGGGCCACATCGTCTCTCTGGCCGGCATTCGGGTAGATACCCAGAAAATTGAGGCTGTGAAGACTTGGCCAAGGCCTACAACACCCACAGAGGTCCGCAGCTTTCTGGGAATTACAGGCTATTACAGAAGATTTGTAGAGGGATTTTCTTCTATTTCTGCACCATTGACGAAGCTAACTCAGAAATCAGTGAAATTTCAATAGACCGATTCTTGTGAGCGCAGTTTCCAGGAATTGAAAGATAGATTAACTTCAGCCCCAGTCCTAACACTTCCAGAAGGATCAGAAGGCTATGTTGTTTATTATGATGCCTCCGGTGTTGGGTTGGGGGCGCGTGTTGATGCAGCACGGTAATGTCATTGCCTATGCCTCCAGGCAGTTGCGGAAACACGAGAAAAACTATCGACCTATGATCTTGAACTAGCTGCGATTATTGATGCCCTAAAGATATGGAGAAATTACTTGTATGGTGTCCGTGGTGATATTTATACAGATCACAAGAGTCTCCAGTATATTTTCAAGCAGAAGGAGTTAAATCTACGGCAAAGGCGGTGGTTAGAGCTATTGAAAGACTATAACGTAAGTATTTTATATCATCCCGAAAAAATAAATGTGGTGGCTAATGCTCTTAGCCGTAAATCCATGGGCAGTCCATGTGACGTTCAGCCAGAGAAAAGGGAATTAGCCCATGAACTTCAATAGCTAACTAGCCTAGGAGTTCGCTTAATGGACTCGGGCAACGCAGGAATTGTTATTCATAACCCAGCTGTTTCGTCCTTAGTAGTGGAGGTGAAAAGGCGCCAATATGAAGACCCCAAGTTGAGCTATTACAAAGATACACTTCCTCAGAAAGAGAAGTCACCATTTGAGATTTCTGCAAATGGAGTTCTCAGATATCGCAGCAGGCAATGTGTCCCGGATGTTGCAGAATTGCGCCACCAGATTCTGGAAGAAGCCCATTACTCCCGTTATTCTGTTCATTCAGGAGCAACAAAAATGTACTATGATCTCAATTCAATGTATTGGTGGGACGGAATTAAGAAAGATATAGCGGAGTTTGTAGCTCAGTGTCCAAATTGTCAACAAGTGAAAATTGAGCATCAAAAGCCAGGAGAATTTTTGCAAGCTATGGAGATTCCAACTTGGAAATAGGAAGTGATCATCATGGATTTTACTGTAGGCTTGCCTCGTTCTCGGTGTAAGTATGACTCCATGTGGGCAATTGTTGACAGACTTACGAAGTCAACTCATTTTCTGCTAGTCAAAACGACATACTCAGCAGAAGATTATGCAAAGCTGTATCTTCAAGAGATAGTATGACTTCGTGGTGTCCCAGTATCCATCATCACAGATAGGGGAGCACAATTTATAACTAATTTCTGGAAGTCCTTTCAAGAAGATTTGGGAACACAATTGAGACTTAGCACAACATTTCATCCACAGACTGATGGACAAGCTGAACGCACTATTCAGACCTTGAAAGATATGTTGCGGGCATGTGTATTAGATTTCGGAGGTAATTGGGATGATCATTTTCCACTTATTGAATTTGCATATAACATGTTATATCCCGTATTTTGTACATCGGGACAATCCGAGCTAACCATGATAAGTTGAGGGCAAGATTATTCCGGGGTACGAGGTAGAGACTTTTAACCACAATTTTATTTTAAGGCACTGTTGCTTATGATTTTATTGGTATGGAATATAAAGGAAAAATTTGGGGTTAAAAGTGAATTATGAAAAGTTAATTATTTTTCATGAAATAAAGGCCATGGCCGTGTGGCATATGTGGGCCATGGGCCACGTATTAATTATATATGATGATAAAAGATGACAAATTAAATCATCTTCATCATCTTCACCTTAGAAAATTCAAGAAACTTGGAGAAAAACCAAGGGAACCATTCGGCCATGGCTTGGCCGAAAATGGTGTCCAAAATATTGACCAAGAAAAATTATTTTCTTCTAGCTTTTCTACTAATTGGAAGGTCCTCTACAATGTGGAGTGGTTATTGGAACAAGCAATCCATTCATCTTTACAATTCACCAACCTAGCCCAGTGGGCTAAGAGGTAAAGGTGAGATTTAATCTCCTTTTCATGTGTTATGGATGATTTGTACATGTTGTAGTATGTAGAAATGGATGAAACTCATGATATTATGCATTTTGGATGTTGAGCCGTGTGGGTGTTGGATGGTGTAGGAGTGATGAACTAATTTATTTAGTATTTTTGGTTGTTGTTGTTGTGGAATCTATGATGAAAATGAAAGTTTAATGATTCAAGTTGAAGTTGTAATTGTTGTGGGGCGAGTTTTAGTGGCCAACGTGAATTGTATGTAGTTTCTTGTATTTATGAGAATAATGTTGTTAAAGTGTGGATTGTTGGTGTAGTTCATGAATTTAGAAGAAAGAAATGTGTTGTTGTTGTTTCTATTGGAAATGGAGGGTTTCGGTTGAAGTATATTGATTGGGTTGTTTTGAATATTGTGCGGATTGTTTGAAACGTTCTTAAATCTCCTTTGAATGATCTCGGATTAGTGCTTGAACTTGTGAGTGTTGATGTTGGTTTGAATGTATGTAGTTGAATTGAATATAAACGGAATGTTGTCAGATTATGTAAAGAAGAGTTGCTAGCGTTATAATGCGTTTTGAATTGATTCCGATGTTGTTAATATAGTTGTTGGTGTTGTTGTTGAAGATTTGACCGAGTTGAATTCTCGGGTTGTTGAATTTGAATTCTGAAATGCTGCCCAAATTTACGTAGATAAAGTGCTAGTTTGGAATTGGATTACTAAGTGCTTATGACTAATGCTTGGGGT
>NW_026719383.1:0-19518 GCF_029784015.1 Lycium ferocissimum | reverse complement strand
CCGGCGGACTGGAAAGATATAACAACCATATGCACGAGTCGTGGGAGACTATATGCAGTTTAGAACATTTCAAAAACTCCATAGAATAGTCAAAACGAACTATTATTTAAAACCAAGAGAATAGTCAAAGCAAGTTTTCCCCGAATGTCACTCGGGAACATATCAAATAGAACTTTAGACATCATAGATACGTATCAAAACCATATGAAGTAGCTTACGGAAGTCAAGAACATAATCGTCATTACAGACTCGATAGGTAAGTAAGTAATCGACGCTCGAGGGTCAAGACGCAGGTCATGCTGTTCTTTCAAAAGTCGTTAGAACTATACAAAGGAAAGTTGCGGGACCCACGGACGAGCGTCAACCCAATCCGAGCCCGCCTACGGAAGGTATAGTCATTATACGCTACCGAGCCTTCTACGAGCATATCGAGGCGATCCGATTCTGTCTACGAAAGTTACGGCCATTATTAGACATAGAGTCCTTTAAGAACAAAAATCTTTATGCAACATTTGAAATCCAATCATACCAGAGACATAAGGACCATAATTCTATTACAGAGTGCGAATGCCAACAAGTGAATAAGAATCGTAGACATGCTCGGATCGCGAGAATAGAGTCACCCCGAGGAGCTCGTAGCATAGCCTGCCCACAGCTAAGACATGCCAAAAGAAAGAAAGGTTAGGCTTTACATACCTCGTCCGCTTCCTAAGCTAATCCAAACTTAAGTCTCGGCTTCCCAAGATCTACAACAACGTCGATAAACACCAAACATTAGTCATAAGCACTTAGGAATCCAATTCCAAGCTATCACTTTATCTACAGAAATTTGGGCAGCATTTCCCCTGTAAATTCAACAACCCCGAGAATTCAACTCGGCCAAATCATTAACAACAATACCAACAATCATACTAACAACATCAATAAGTAATTCAAAACGTATTCTAACATTAGTAACTCCTTTCTTCATAATTCGACAACATTCCAATTACATTCAATTCAACCATATACAATCAAGCCAATATCAATGGACACACGTTCAAATGCTAATCCGAAACCATTCAAACAAAACTCAAGAACATTTCAAACTATCCACCAAATATTCAAAAGCGGCCCAACAATGTGCAATCTCACCCTAAACCTTCCAATTCCCATAGGGACAACAACAACGCATTTCTTTCTTCCAAATTCATAAACTACATCAATAATCCACATGTTAACAACATCATTCTCATAAATTCAAGAAACCATAATAAAATCACATTAACTTCTACAACAACCCACAAACGATTACAACTTCAATTTAAATCATTAAACCTTCATTTTCATCATATAATCCACAACAATCATCAACTAAAACACTAAATAAAATTAGTTCATCACTTCTACACAACACACCACCCACACGGCTTTGCACCAACACCCATAATTTCATGAATTTCATCCATTTCTACATACTACAACATACACAAACCATCCATAACTTATGTAAAAGCAGGGGATTGAACCTTACCTTTTTCACTTAGTTCTTCAACTTGACTAGGGTTGAGAATTGCAAGAACAAAGGCTTTGCTTGCTCCAACAACTACTTCATGTTAATTAGGACCTTCCAATGAGTTGAAAAGCTAGAAGAAATTATTTTCTTGATCAATTTGGAGGCATCAAATTCAGCCAACCTTGGCGAATATGCTCTTCTTTTTTTCTCCATGTTTCTCCAACTTTCTTGAGTTGAAAAAGATGAATAATATGCTTGCTAGTCATCTAATGTGCACATATATAATTCATCCAAATGTCCCATGGCCCACACATGGCTTGGATGAATTTAATTTGGCCAAGCCATGGGTGGTACCCCACTCTTGTGCCACACGGCCACATTGGCCCTTTTTCATGAAATAAATATTTTCCATAATTCACTTTTAACCCCAAATTTTCCCTAATATTCCATACCAATAAAATCATAAGCAAGTTATGCCTTAAAATAAAATCGAAGGTCAAAAGTCTCAACCTCGTATCCCGAAATAGTCTTGTCCTTAACTTTTCATAGTTAGCCCGGAATGTCCCAATGTACAAAATATGGGATATAACATGGGTATTCTTGAAGATATCACCCAGGAAAAGTGTAATGAGATTCGACTAGAAGGAAAAGCTTAGCCCGAGATATATTGGGCCTTATTACATTGTTCGTAAGGTAAGAAGGTTGCGTACTAAGGACGTGGCTTCTGTTAAGAAATTGTGGCGGAGCAATAACAGGGAGGAGATGACTTGAGGAGCTGAAGAGGACATAAAGAAGAAATATGATTGATAGATGAGACTGCATGTTATAGTAATAAAGGAAACCCCCCTGAGATCCTCATAAGACCTTATGAGACTAGTTTAACATTCGAGGACGAATGTTCTAAAAGGGGGAAGGATGTTATATCCCGTATTTTGTACATTGGAATATTTTAAGCTAATTGCGATGAGTTAAGGACAAGGCTATTTTCCGATTTTGTTTAATGCACAAGTTGCTTGTAAATTTTATTGGATGGAAATATTAAAGAAAATTAGGGGCTAGAAGTTGAAAAATATATTTCATGAAAAGGCCACAAGTGGCCATGTGGGTGTATGGGCTCCCACCACCCATGACTTGGCCAATTGCCTTAAGCCATGAGATGTACATGTGTTCACCTTGTATTTGTAGGGGCTATGTATATATATATGCATAGGTGATGATAAAGCAAGACAATTCATCATTTTACACAACTTAAGAAAATTGGAGAAGCTTGGAGAAAAAGAGAGACCATTCGGCCAAGGCTAGCCGAAATTGAGGTCCAAAAATCTTGATCAAAAAAATATTTTCTTCTAGCATTCCAACCAATTGGAAGGTCCTTATTAACGTGAAGTAGTTGTTGGAATAATCAAAGTATTCATTTTTGCAAGTTACAAACCCTAGCCAAGTTGTGAAGTTAAGGTGGGGCCCACATGTCGGGATTTTGTAAAGGACATATGAAGAGATATATGGGTAGTAAATGTGAAGTTGAGCAAGTCCTAAGAAGGACCCATAAGCAAAAAATGAGTGTAAGCCCTCCAAAAGGACGATTTAAGAAAACGTTTTCAGGTGATCTGACTTCGAGGGGCCAAAACGGTATTATGAGTTTGGAATTTGGGAAAACTCCCAAAATGAAAGTTGTATATAATTGAAATAGCTTTCCAAACATAGGTCATGGGTTCACAGAAAATATCAGGATAAGGAGATATAGACGTTTTAAGATAGAAAGGTCAGTGGGCCAGGACCAACCCGAGCCCAACCGGGTCAGGCCCATTACCCACACCTTTTTAAGTAAAATTTAAGACTTTTATCCTCATTTTTCATACCAAAACACCCAGAAAATTCTGGAGAAAAGGAGAGTGGAGAGCCTAGAGAGAAAAACTAATTTTGACTAAAATCCGAGCCTCGAATTTCGAAGCCCATGAAGAGAAAAGTGTCGTACGTCGCGTTGCCTTCAATTTGAGCTAAAAATCAACCAAGAAGAAGAGGGTGGATGTGGTTTCTGCACACTTGAGGTAAGATTAAGGTTCCTTTTCATTGTTAACAAGTTTATTCAGAGTTTTAACGGATTAGAACGGAGGGAATAGTGTGATAAATTCGTTTGTTGGTGTTGTCGGATTATGAATTTAGGCTTTAAGAGAAATTTGGATGAAAATATATGTATTTATTTTGTAGGATGTTGAAGATGTTGTTGTCGATGTTGTTGGTATTAATTTCGGCTTCCTAACGGAAATAAAGTTATTAAATTAGTCATATCGCAAGTTAGTTGGTTGAGAAAATAGGAAAATAGTGTGTGGGCTGTTTTATGGCATATGTTGTGTTGGAAATGATGTTATTACTATTGGTATTGTTGTTGATGTTGTTGGTTATTGAATTGGAATTTCGGGCTAGGTATATAAACAGGGGAGATCTTTGGGAATTTCGGCGGACTATAAATGAATTTATTTGAAGGACTAAGACAAGCGTGTAATAATGAGTCTAATGATTGTGTAAATCCTCTTAAATGTAGACTTGCGAGCTTGGACGAATAAGCGTAGCTAATAAGAGGTGGAATAGGTATGTAAAGCCTATCCTTTCTCTTTTTTTTGGCATGTCCCAGATATAAGTATGATACGATACGAGCCTTGGGGTAACTCTACTCTTAAGATCCGAGCATGTCTACGATTCTTATTCACTTCTTGATATTCGCACTCTTAATGTAGTCAAGCTATTGCCCTCGAGTCTTTTGTATGTCTGGATAACGAATGTTGCATAAAGAGTTTTTATTCCTAAAGTGTTCTATGTCGTATAATGTCCCTAACTTTCATATATGGTCTCGGATTGCTATGATATGTTCGTAGAGGATTCTATAATGACTAATGCCCGTAACTTTCATAGGCGGGCTCGGATTGGCACACGATACATGTTTATGATCCACGAGACGTCATGTGACATATTTCGTAATGATATTTCAAGAGTCCTGAGTGTGACTATTATTCGGATACTCGAGCGTTGATTTGTCTACTTATCTATCGAGTCTTAAAAGATGATTTATGTGCATATGGTTTCTCACTACTTGCTCGTGCGTCTTTGTTACATCTTTCACCGAGTCCGGGCCGGTATGTATTCGTGCACGGTTTCACTACATTGTTCACCGAGTCCCTCACTAGAGGGCCGGGTACATATATATATGATGATGTGATGATGGCGCCGGCCCACGGGATGGGCCGAGTATGATGTACACATGATGGAGACGGATCTCCTCCACCGAGTCCCTCGCCTAAAGGGCGGGACACGTTACCGAGTCCCTCACTAGAGGGGCCGATGCGGTATATATATATATATATATATATATATATATATATATATATGATGACATGATGATATGATGACATGACGATATGATGAACTTATTTACCGAGTCCCTCATTGAGGGCGGGGACACGTTATATATGCATATGTACAAGATGATTATTCACTTATGTTTCTAAGTCCCATAATGAATTGATATGATATTGACATGCATGATTTATGTTTCAAAGGCAAGCCTTATGGTTTTACGTTATTGTGCTAGTTTTCTACACTCCTTATTTCGGTATGATCCTATTTCCGTATTCCATGCTTTACATGCTCAAGTACATATTCGTCTTGACCCTTCTTTCTTCGAAGCTGTGTTTCGTACCACGCAGTGTATACGGATGAGTAGGGATATTAGTGGAAGATGTTCCGGCTGGATTGGCGAGCTCCACTTCCTTAGGCTTTGCCGAGTCGGAGTATCTATGTTATGGCATCTTGATTTATATAGAGACTTTGCGAACGCAGTCACGTATATAACGTATCGGTGATTGTAAGCGGCTGTTCCTCGATGTATCATTATGCATTGTGTTACAGATTTCATATGATTACAGATTTTACTTGATTTGAGAAGGACGAAAAGCATGTTTGTTTGAAAGACTTGCATTATGCATTCATTTCATGATTTAAGAGTCCAGTAAGGTTATGAGTATCACGAGGATCAGCGGATTCGCTCGGCCCTAAGTAAGGGTCGGGTGCCCATCACATATGTTTATCAAAAGTTGGGGTGTGACAAGATAATGGATAGCTTAGCATTCATGACTAATTCTAGAGAAAATCTGACAGCATCTCCTGTATTTATATGACTTCCTCCGTATCATATATCAACTCCCAAGCATCAATAATAACATTCACAATATCATCACAATAGCCTTTAGTCAACTATATTACTCTTACTTCGCCATTCACTCCAATTCATCCATATTCATAGTCATATCACATAATTCCGTTCATTTTATATTCAAGGTCTATTCCACGTTCTCAACATCATTTATAACATGAATATATTCATAATGTATCAAGAATCATAACTTTCATTCCAAACATTTACTCAAAAAGTGATACTATTCATACGGTCGACCCATTTCTATTTCCTTATGTAATCCAAGTGTTTCAACTTTCAAATACTTTAAACAACATGGAAACATCATAAAACTTACCTTAGATGGTGTAGGATTGAACCTTGGTTGCAAATACCTCACTTGAGCAAAACCCTAACTTTTCCTTCCACTTGAATTCCTTGCTTTTGATGAACTTTAATGGGTTTTCTTACTTTGATTCACTTGGTTTGATGATAATAACCTTTGATTTCCTTTGGATTCTTGTTCATGAAATATATATGATGCTCTAGAGGCTTTAGAGAGAAGTGGAGAAGTGTTGGAAATGAAATGATGAAGTTGGAATCACATTTAAAGACTTAGAACATTTCAGCCCGTCGGGACTTCCGCGGACTGTTCCACAGTCCGTGGAACATAAAGTTGCCTGTGAAACTGGTCGTGGTTCACTACCAGCCAGCCACCTTCTCTGCTGGTAGTTCCATGGACCCATCCAAGGTCTGTGGATCGAGTCCGTCCGTGGAACATGGTCGTGGAACTCAGCCCACATTGTTCCGTCGCCTCGTTTGATCTCCAATCCTTATGGAACCTTCTTAGCACCTGTTTATCACTTCATTAACAATCTAAGGGGTGTAATAACTCTTCCCCAACACATCATTAAGTTGTCAACAACTTACTACCCATAAATCCTTTCCGATACTTATCGTATACATGGCCTGCTCTTGTGACTTTCTCGTCTAACATCGAATATCTTTAAAATCTCATTTAGAATCATCAAATGCTATTTCTTACTTATTGAAACATCATATACTTCGTGCTCTTCATTAGCTTATTCACTGTGCATTAACGGAAAATTTTTCGAGGTGTAACATCTTATGTGTGCTTAACTAGTATGTGTGCCCCGAAGATCGACGTGGCGATATGTTAGGGGTACTGATTGAACAGGGTATTGAAGTTCAGGAGGCAAGTGCTACGGGGCAAGTTGACATTATTTTCTCTAAAGGTTAGAGTTGGATAAGCCTGATGCAATAACATCCGGGAAAAGAAGAAAGTGAGTATACAAGAGTAAGAAGATTAAGATGCCTTGAGAAAAGGAGAAGTGCAAGCAAGGGAAGTATAATTTCAGGATGACGGTAGTAGCAAAGAACCATTCGGATGAAGCTCAAAAGTAAGAGTACGAAAATAATAGAGTATGGTAGTTGTGTAACGAAAGGACGAATGTATAGGGGCCGAAAACAGATTTTGATAAGTGGGACTGAGGGGCAGTAGCAACGTATAGGAATGTGAATTGGGAAAGAATAAGCAGATTTTGTGAAGATGCTAAGGGTCTTTTTGTTATATCCCGCATTTTTGTACATTGGAATAATCCGGATTAACTATGATAAGTTAGAGGCAAAACCATTTCGGGATACAAAGTCGAGACTTTTGACCCTCGATTTTATTTTGAGACATAAGTGGTGCATGAATTTGTTGGTATGGAACACTTAGAAAAATTTGGGACCAAAATTGGAATTAGTGGAACTTGAAAATCATGCATTTTTGCATGCTTTAGTAGCCGTGGAGTGTAGGACTTGGCCACCCCATTTTTGTGTTAAATTTCTATTGCTCCAACACATAGTGTGGGCCAAAGAGAACTTATACAAGTCTTGCCTTGGTACAAAGATGACCAACTAGTCGTCCTTATCATTCCACACTTAGAAAAAAATAAGAACAAGAAGTGAAGAGAATGAGGCTCTCGGCCAAGAGGGAGGAAAACCAACTTTCATTCAAGTCCTTCTAAAATTATTTTGTTGATGCAAACCCACTATTTTGAGGTCCCTAAGTAGCGTGGAAGCGTTGTTGGAGCGATCAACCCGCTAGTTTTCATTATCGCAAACCCTAGCCTATTGTGGAATTGAAGAGGAAAGGTAAGATTTGATTATGTTTTGTATGTTATAAAGGTTGTATGCATGTTGTAGTATGTTAAAATGGATGAATATCATGAAATATAGCAAGTTGGAATTTTGGTTGTGTGTGTAACTGTATAGCTAGGGTAAGTGTGTGTGTGTGTGTGGTGTTGAAGCAATGAATTAATGTCTTGTTAGTTTGTTGTGATCATTGTAGGGTGAAGAAATGATGGAGAATCATCCATATATGTATGTTGGTATGTTGGCCGAAAAATGGGTCATATTATGGCATGAGCATTAATATTGCTTATCGTTTTAGTTGTTGTCGTTATGAATTCTATGTCGGAAATGATATGTTTAATGACTCAAAATATTCTGTAAATGTTGTGGGCTGAATTGAAGGCTATTGTACATTTAATGTAATTTGTATATTGATGAGAATAGCATTGTTAGAATGTGAATTGTGGATGCAAATCATGATTTGAAAATGAGGAATGTGTTAAAGTGAGGTTCTCGGGTTTGGGGACTGATTTCGGGTGGATTGGAGAAATTGTTGGATTGTTTGAAATGTTGTATGAATTTTTTGGAATGTCTTTAAATATTGTTGGTATGGGTTCGGGTTGGTATTTGAATGTATAAGCGTCGATGTTGGCTTGAAGGTAAGCCATTGAATTGAATTTATGAATGTTGTTGAATGATGGAAAAAGGCTTATTAATGTTATATTATCTTCGGATTGGTTATTGATGTTGCTAGGTTGGTTGTTGTTGTTGTTGTTGATTGTTTGGCCAAGTTAAATTCTCGGGGTGGCCTATTCGGGGGAAATGTTGCCCAATTTTGTAGAATTAAGGCTAAAATTGGAATTAAATGCCCAAAATGTCTATAGCTAATGTTTGGCATATTATGACTTATTTGTAGATTTGGGCAGCCCGAGATGTAGGTTGGATTTGTATTGAGAGAGTGCGTTTGAGGTATGTAAAGCTTAACCTTCCTTCTTTGGCATGCCTTAGTTAAAATAGGCTATGACACGAGCCTCGAGGAAACTCTATTCTCGCAATCCGAGCATGTCTATGATACACATTTGTTTCTTGATATTCATATATTGATGTGATGAAATATTGATCCTTATGTCCTTGGAATTTTTGACTTGCAAGGTTGCGTGAAAGTTTGGTTTTTTAAAGAGTTTATTCTTTAACGATTCAAAAACTACAAACGCCCATAACTTTCACGAAAAGAAAAGCTCGGATTGCTTTGAGATTTTCATAGGAGATTGTATGATGTAGGATGAGTATGTTTTCCATGGCGGGCCCAGCTCGGGTCTACACCCGTCCGTGGGTCCCGCGACGTTCCTTTATGTAATTTCGACAACTTTTGAAAGAATATGTTGTAATTATTATTCCGATTTCAAATATGACTATTTTACTTATCTTTTGGATTTATGACAATGATTTTATGCATATGATTACTCACGACTCCGCTCGTGCATTACGTTATATCTTTCGCGAGTCCGGGCCGGTTCTGTTGTCGTGCGCATTATGATATACTCCGTGTTATCTGTGTTTATGGTTCACGAACTCCTCGCTCGAGGGGTCGGGTTCCGCTATATTAGGTGTTATCTTGTGTTTGGCGTTATCTTGTGTTGTGATATGTGACGGGGATTCGGAGATTTGAAACTTTCGGTGTTATCTTGTGTTATGGCGCCATCGACGGGCGGGCGACCATATTTCCGTGCCATTATGCATGATTTGTATTTTGAAAGTAATATTTTGATATTTTGGATATGTACTACTTTCACGTACTCACTTTCGATTATTACTCGATTTGCTCTTTGTACTTTACGCTTTTGCATACTCGGTACATTGTTTAAATGTACGACCCCGCTTTCTTCGGTGAATTTTAAATGCCTTGGTCTGGACGCACGGTTAGTGATCCACTCTTTATTTGGACACCCTCTTCTAGCTTTGGAGTGCTCCCCGCTTCGGAGCCATATTTTGGTATATATTCGTCCGTTGCATTTGTATATATTTGTTCGAGAGTGCGATACGGGGCCTATCCGTCCCGTCATATGATTCCCGTTTGTCTGTACGTCTATGGACATGTATGTGGGAGCATGCCCATTATACGATTGTGTTTGTATGATATATGTTACGGGATCCCATTAGCGTTGTCTATTGACCTTGCATCGATATGTTGGGCTTGCATTTGTATATGTTTTGGGCCGTTGCGCCATTTGATAGCCTTGCCGGCTTTGATATATATACGGTTGTGTTTGAGATATGTTTGCGACTCGGATTTGTGATTGTGTTTGGGTGCCCAATTCGGGCACTAGTCACGGCCTACGGGGTTGGGTCGTGACAAGGAGAATCTGTACCAAAAAGCTAGGCTCCGGGACAAGGGAGCACTCCAAGATAACAGAATAGGTATCCTAAGTCAAGTGATCTCGCCAAACCGTACGTTTCTGCGGGCATGAAACTCAGCCTCCCGAAGAAAGGGGGTTAGTACGGAATATGTCTTGAGCATGTAAAGCATGAAATATAGTAAAACGGGATCATGCGGAAATAAGGAGTATTGGAAACTAGTACAATAGCTGAAAACCCCCGCAAGGCTTACCTTTGAACATAAAATCATACATGTCAATATCATGCCCAACCCGTTATAGGGCTTAATGACATAACTAGATAATCATCATCCGTACATATGCATATATAACGTGTCGACCCCTCTAGTGAGGGACTCGGTAAATAAAGCATCATATACATATACATATAACGTGTCCCGGCCCTCTAGTGAGGGACTCGGTGAATAAAGTCATCATATTCCATCCTGGCCATCATTCCCGTATCATCATATCATTATGTCATCATATCATCATATACATATAAATATAATGTGTCCGTATACAGTGAGGGACTCGGGGAATAATCGATGAAAGGCACGAGAACATGTCCTGGCACGGGACTCGGTGAAAGATGTGACGGTATGCACGAGCAAACGGATAGTGAGTAACCATATACATATAAATCATCTTTTGAGACTCAATAGATAAATAGACTAGTCGAGCGCTAGAACAGAGATAATAGTCACACTCAAGACTCCTTGAATATCATTACAAACTATATCAATAATGCCTCGTAAATCATAGACACGTATTAAGTTAATCAGGTGACTTATAAAAGTTATGAACATTATTCATTATAGAATCCTTTTAGAAACGAACTTTTATGCATCATTTACTATTCAATCATATAAAAGACTCGAGGGTAATAGCTCGATCATCCCGAGAGTTTTAACATCAGAAGTGAATAAGAATCATAAATCATACTTAATTTGTGAATAGAATTTCCCCAAAGCTCATATCATATCATACTTACATCTAGGACATGCCAAAAGAAAGAAAGGGTAAGCTTTACATACCTTTAGCGTTTACTCGCAACACACGCGTATAAGGCCTAACAGTACTCTAACCATATTAAGATATCAAGAACTACGATTAGGCTACGAGGAATTCAAAACGCATTCTAACGTTAGTAACTCCTTTCTAAATAATTTGACGACATTTCCTTTGCATTCAAATCAACCACATACAATCAAGCCAACACCAATGATCATGCATTCAAGTGCTAACCCAAGACTATTCAAACAAGACTCGAGGACACTTCGGACAACCCGCGCAATATTCAAAATAGCCCATTCAACATACGCTACAACCCGCAATCGTCCAACTCAACAAGAACAACAACACATTCTTTCCTTTCAATTCATGAACTATACCAACAATCCATACGTTACAATATTATCCATATAAACATAAGAAACTATATTAACAACATACTATCTTACTACAACACCAGTACGATTTCAACTTCAATTTGAACCATCAACTACTTTCATTTTCATCACAAAATCCATAACAACAACAACCAAAATATCAAGTAAATCAATTCACCGTTTCCTACACAAATAGCCCCTACACGGCCTCAACATCCACATATAATTCCATGATTTCTATTCATTTCTACATACTATAACACATTCGAAACCCATCCACACATGCGAGAAAGAGATTAAACCTTACCTTTAATACTTGGCTTTCCAACTTGTGCCTTGAATTTATTCTTGTTCTTGTTGCTCTAAAATCAACTCCACGTTAATATAAACCTTCTAAGGAGTTGAATTTCTTGAAGAAAATTAAATTTGATCAAGGTTTTTGCAAGGTTATTCTCGGCCCATGGTCGAGAGGTTCTCTCTCTCATCACAACTTCTCTTATTTTGTGAAAATGAAAATGGTGTGCTTGGTCATCAAATTTCCTTTTTATATGGTGCCTAGGTGTTGGACACATGTCCCACTCATGGCTTGAGCCAATCAAATGTAGCCAAGCCATGGATTGGACCCACTTTAACTTTTGACTTGGTTAATGAAATAATTAAGTGTTAATCCCACTTTAATAATATAATCATGGTTAATTAATCCCTAATCTCCATTAATATTTCTATACCAAATAAAATTTTATAGGCAACTTGTGCATTAAAACAAAATCGGAGGTTAAAAAAAAAGTCTCTGCCTCGTATCCCAAAATAGTCTTGTCCTTGTCGCAATTTGCTTTAGAATGTCCCGATGTTTAAAAATACGGGATATAACACATTGTTCCGGAGCCTAAGTCATTTTGGTACAGATCCTTTGATATAGACTTATGCATATCCGGGGCACGGCGGGGCCACCGTCTGGCCGTACGTATTTCCTTTATTATACTCTTAGAGGTCTGTAGACATGTGGGTTGTATATAGGTTTTGGTCAGCTATATCGATATGGTTCATTTTGGATATTCCCGTATATAGTGGCAGCCTTGTCGGCTTGCATATTATGTTATGTTTGGTTAGGCGTGACTTCTCGAGACGGAGTTCATTATGATATATGACGTTATGAGTCTATAGCTTGCTTTTACAAATTTTCATATTATCCTTAGTTTTAGTCCGACTATATCTACCGGAGTTCGTATACGAGTGTCCAGCTCGGGCACTAGTCATGGCTCATCGGGTTGGGTCGTGACCCCTAGCTTGGCCTATATAATCTGTGGGGATATACTTGTGCTTGTTTGATGTATAAGGTCGTTCTTTTTTAGTATAATTGTGATGGTTGAGCCTTCCTTGATATACATGTATATGTTTGATGTATATTCCTTCTTTTTATTTAGTATAATGGTGATAAGTTCAGAAAATTATAACTAGCCGGTTTCCCTTTTTCTTTCCTCCCCTGACAACATGACCACTCGGGTCGAGTCAGCCTGCCTATTGGGCCCTAGGCCCAATAAGGAAAATTCTTTCCTCAGAGATATTGAGCCCGCAAAAGACGGAGAAAAAGCTTGGAGCGCCAAAGGCCCAGCCATCAGTGAAAATGGTGGGCTAGGGGCTTGGTACGCCCCTATTTGCTCATTACTATCCTTCATTTTTTTTTAATTTCTATGTATTTGTAAAACTTGTACAAACTCATGTTATAGTGGAATCTTTATTGTGCGAACTAATAGTCTTAGGACAATGGTGCTCATGCCATCTAGATTGACTCTAAGTCCCCAAACTATTTGTTTCAAAAAACCGGATTTAGTGTAACTATTTTGATAACTTAAAATTGGATTAATTAAACTACGTGACTTGGTTTTAAATCTTTAAAACAAGAGAGTGAAAAGAGTATTTCAAAAAGGCTTTGAGTGTACAAACGTGTTAAACGAACTATTTTTCTCAAAAACCAAAACCAAGTTTTGTTTTCTAGAACTAAAGGATAAAAAATAGGCAAGTGTTTTATGACGACTTGGCACAAATTACCAAACCCCAATGATTTTTGACAAGAAATAGACAAGGCCAAGAATGGCAAAAACAAGAGGATTTTTTTCGGGTCAAAGCTCATTTACAAGGAAAAAAAGGGGGGTGGGGGGTCGGAGATTTAAACACTCCTAAATCCCTTTAGACAAGTTCATTTGGGCCCAAAAAAGGGTAGATTTCTTTCAAAGTCAAATGTTGGGTATAAAAATCCCAAAACAAAAAATCAATTTCATAAATTGTTTTAAACAATGCATTTTCCTAAAATAAAATGCATTCTTATACATATGAGTTCTTGGATAAAGTGTTCCAAACGTGTTATCCGGGTCGAACCAAATAAAGTATGAGTCAAGCATGGAAAAAATTGGACATTTCAAAAAATGTAATAAGTTCATATTTTTCAAATAAGACACCAATCTTATACTTATTCTTCCAAACGAAATACATCACTCTTACATTAAAAAAGGGAAATTATTTTACCCAAATATTATGAATCCGAACCTATGTATCTTATATATAAAAGGAACATCTTCAAAATCCCTTTTCAAAAAAATTATATGCAAAATGACAAATTTTTTGCGAGAACAAACACTAAATAGACAGTTCATGCAAATACTCATACTTTGGAATTCGAAGGTCAACCGTATGGGGATCCTTAATGCGGGGTACCTACCACCTTCAGGGATCATCGAACCTCCACCTAGAACTTCCTGATTATGAAGGATTTTTCATGGTATTTGAATAAACCCTTCACCTCTAGTTTTTCTAATTTCCTAAAAATTAGGTGGTGACTCTTTTAAAAAGTAAGTCTAAAAGAGCACTAATGAGTTCGTAGTAGCTTTTATGACTTAACCCCGCAAAAAGTGAACCGTTACACCATCCAACATAATAAGAACCTAAGAAAACTCTTAGAAATGAAAAGAACAAGATTATTACCATAAATCTCAAAAACCAGCCCTTAGACAACTTTCCTTCAACTTTAAACAAGCTAAGAATCCACTACAACGTAGAGAAACCTAGTTCTTCTAGCACTATGATCTTTCCGAGGAGTATTTGAGGTTGTAATCACTTGGATCTGGGCTTGGAAGGTTTGTGAACTCCTAGAGTATATTTGGAGAGGGTGAGGATCAATTTTATACGAAAAATGAGTTGAAATGGGGCCTCCACCGTTTATATAGAGCTGGATAAGTTTCCACCACCTATGTGATTTCAAAGGGGTTACTTGGCTTCTGATCTCGCAAAAACGCGAATATCGCTCTACTCCGACATCATATCAATAACAATTAAATGTGTTGGAAAATATACTAGTAGACCTGCAATTTGGTGGGTGGGTCACATATAACGCCCAGTATATTGGGAGAAAAAGCTTGATGATATTAGACCCAAATTTCAGTAAATTTATGAACGTAACTTACGATAACTTTTGTCGACTTTTGTTTCACAACTCTCTTGAAATAAACACTTAACATACAACTATTATACAATTCAAATAGCTCATAAAACGATGTTCTTTGCATGTTACTCACTCCTATTATTGCCCCAAAATTACTGATATAATATCGGGCCATACCTCTAATGTACGGTCCGTATGTCACTCCATAGGTTGGAATTTTGGCGAAAATTAACTTGCTTTGATTCAATTAACCTTAATCATTCCAAAACATACTGACCATGTCTTAAACATTTATAACCTTAGGAATAACATCGCTCTTTGGCTTTCATCGACATAATATACAGCGCAACTCAATCTACGAAAATACGCGATATAGCATCCTTACCCCGTTAGGTGATACGTTGAAGAAAACTACTGTGAGAGTAATACTACCCTTATTCATGGTTTACCTTTGGTTTATCACATCCGCTCACAAGTGGTGGTATCAAATAACGTCAACTAAGGTAACAACTCATTCCACCTAACGGTATCACGGTTCATAGCGACTGTCTTTAATGTTTATTCTACAAGATGGATAAGTCAATAACAATCTTTCAACAGCTATCGATCTAGATCTCTTTACATAATGATTTATAATTTATCAACACCTAACCATAAAGCTCGGTACACAATTCAACCTAACCATGATCTATAGCCCTTTCACTGTCGTGTTTACGACTCATATTAAATAGAGCCCTATGGAAAGTTGCTACTTATAAAGAGAATAAGCTATCGAAACATAATCATAAGGAACCTTAATGATGATAAAGTAGAGAAGCCCTTGATGCGAATAGAAAAGACACTTCACAATATTGCTCGAATGATCTTATATTCTCGGGGAAAGCTTGGAACAGCTAGTCCGATATGGTTCATCTTAAGTTAAGTACTATACCATAATGATGATAATACAATCATCACTGGAAGACAACGATATAATTCATCTTAGATAGGAACTATAATCCATTCACAATCATATAAGGCTAGTGACCCAATTCATCTGAAGTACGACCCTATAACCTAATAACAATTTTTCTGGAACAGTCGAAACCATTCACCTTGAAAACTATCATTTCATCTTAGGCAAAGGTACTAACGGTAATGCAAAAATTATCAACATGATTTATCTATAACCCATTATTGATCACTTGAAGGCTATTGACGTGATTCAAATTAATTAGAACTTACAACCCATCTACGATTGTCTAAAAGCTATTACTACAATTTAACTTATGTGACAATATACAACCCGATGACAATAATGCGGATTGATCCATCTGATTTAACTTATGTAACACTCTATCCTCCCTTAACGGTACTCTAGAATCCATCATGATAATTCATCTTAAATAGGCTACTCTAATCCTAGATTGGTAAGCCATAAGATATCGATATGATTCACATTAACTAGGAACTATAATACATCATCGACCAACTAAAGCTACTGATATAATCCATCCTACATAACGTCCTTTAACCACATATCGGTAATCTGGAAGCTATAGACGTGACTTACCTTAAGTAGGAACTATAATCCATTAATGATACTTTAGGAGCCATTCATATAATTCATCCTTAATAGGACCTATGACCCATTGATAACATCTGAAAATATTCACATGATTCATCTTATATAACACTCTAAAGCCTCACAACAATACCTCAGAAACCATCATCATCATTCATCTTAGTGGAAATAACATAATTTATTCGTGATAACCCGAGAATTATCGGTATCGCTAATATTAAATACGGACTTATAATACTTTAAAGAAATCACTTAAAAGCCATTGATACAATTCATCTCATGGTCTCGATCTATTTACCATCTTTTAAGCGATTCTTGATGTATTTCAACCTTACTTTATCACACCTTGGGAAATTTCGTGTCGTTTGCATTATGAGTAAACTAATGCAAGCCTAAAGTGCATATGAATCCCTTATAAGGTTAAGGATGTTATCTAATAATTCCAAGCATGTGCCTTAAGGTTTCAGAGTTATATGTAACGACGAAAGTAAGTTCGTTGAAGGAATTAGAAATTTGAATCATGTTTTGGGAAGGTTTCGTATTATTTGAGTTATGCATTATGTAGTGATGATTTGATGGAGGAGATATAAGGCCCCTTAGATGGTTAATAAAGTTTTATACAAGTGCCAACAAGGTTCGATAAGGATTGGAGGTCAAACGAATAAAAAAGAACGCATTTTCACGAAACCGGGGAAATGGGTGCCATATGCGGCCGCATACTCAGTATGTTGGACCACATATGGGCAGAAAACTCACCAAATTTGCAACCCTCACTTCCCAGCCTCCTCCCTGAGGAGAGGAGGGGAGATGCAGCCGCATAGCCCATATGCGATGCCGCATCTCCACCGCAAGTGGGTGCGAAAGAGCGACCTTTTTAAATCCCAAGAGACCCCATTTTAATACCAACCTCCCACATTTATTTCCCCACACTTATAGAGTGTTCTTGAAGGTTCCATAGGACTCGAAACCTTTCCATATCATCAAGAGAGAAGATCAACATCAAAACCCAAAGATAATTCATGGAAGGTGATTGTTCTTGCTTCTCTTCAAAGTTATGATAAACTTGGTCTTGAAAGGAGTTGGGGATGGTGAAGTTCTCCTACAATAAGGTATGATATTCTTACTATTTACATGATTAAGTTGATATAAAGGGTTAGTGACCCTTGGAAAGGAAAAGAATTAAAGTGGAGAAGTCATAAATGTTGAAGTGAAGAAGATGACCATGAGATGAACTCGAAAAGGAGACTTTGTTTAAATTGGAGATTGAATTGAATATAATGTTACATCCGGCATTTTTGCGTATCCGAAAATTTGGAAGTAACCTTGACTTGCAAAGAATGAGGTCAAATTTGGATTTTTCTTAGTAAGTGTATGCCGGTTATGGAAATTTGAACGTGAAAACGCCGAATAAGGCCTAAGGGCAAAATTGGAATTTTGGAAATTTATTTCGGAAATTTGCAAAACATGATTTATGAAGGTTTGGGCTTGGAAAAAAAAATAAGAAATAAGGCCCAAGTGAGGGAGGCCCAACCGGCCACTATGTGGCCCAATTCATGTGTAATTAATTATTTGTGCATGTGATTAATTATATAAAGGGATAAGCCCTCTAGAAATTTCAAGAAAAACCAAAGAAAAATCAAGAAAAAAGGAAAGAAGCAATTCGGCCAAGAGAAAGAAGAGGAGAAAAGAAAAGGAAAAAAAAATTCTTGGAGTTCAATCCTTTGATGATTCAATTCAAATTCTTGTGGGATTATTACTAAGCTCAAGGAGCTTTACAAGTTAGTATAATTTTCAAGTCAAGGGAGTGTTTGTCTTGGCAAGAAGAAGAGAGTTGGAAAGGTAAGAATTTCATGTTCTCTTTTATGTTATGGAAGATATATGCATGTTGTAGTGTGTGGAATTGAATGGAAATCATGGAATTGTGATGGTGTGTGTGTGTTTTAGCGTGTGTGTGTGTGAGTGTGTTGTAGCCGTGAGTGTGCATGGCTATATAGATAAGATGTGTTGGATTTTATGTTGTATTCTAGTTGTGATTAATGTAGGATATGAATTGAAAATGAGAGTAGAATGAACTTGGTTGACTTGGAAAAAGGGGGTGTTGGCCGTGAACTATAGAGATTTGTCCATGGTGACGAATTGTGTTGTTTAATGTGTTAGTTGTGTAGTTATGATCCTTGTATGGTAAGTGTAGGAAAAATGATGTAAGTTTGTATGAAAATGGAATGTGGAAGTTTATGTTGATTTAGTATGAATTTATGAAATGATGGGAATAAGTGGTTAAAGGTGTAAAATATGGTTAAGGTTGATGAATTTGGATGATGGAAATGAGTTATGAACTTGTATGTTAAGATTGGAAGAATTGGATAAATTGTGATTTTGGTGGAAAGTTTACATGTTTTGTATACTTTATGTATATCTTGTATATGTGTGGTAGAAATGATTATGATATGTTTCCGAATGGAATTATAATGATTTTGATTAGTATGTTGGGATTGAATTGGAAATATGAGGTTGAAAATGGAGGTTATGACATTGTGTTGGAAAATGACCAAATAGGTCATATTGCGTTTTATTGTGTTTGTCGGGTATTGTCGTTGGTTGTTGTTGGTTATTCTGGCTTGGGAATAAGTCTAGGGATATCATATTATAAGTCTTTGCCGGAATTTCGGTAGCCAAGTGTAACGGTTGAAATATTAGTTTGCGTGAATAGTAATTGGTAAGAATGATTTTTTTTTGGGCGAAAGGGGTTGAGATTTGGGGAGTAAGCAAACCGGGGGAAAAACCTCCCTTTTTCCAGTTCAGGCCCCCTAGGGTTTAGCAGCCCTGACATTTCCTGTAAGAGATTGAAATTCCAAAAACCGGGAAGATTGAACCCTTTTCCCCCAATTTGGGCCCAAAAAAAAATTTCCTAAAAGGAGTCGGCATTTTTAAAATGATTTTGGGCACTCCC
>NW_026719382.1:0-11615 GCF_029784015.1 Lycium ferocissimum | reverse complement strand
ATCAACCCGAGACTATTCAAATACGACTCGAGGACATTCCGGACAGCCCGTACAATACTCCAAAACAGCCCAACCAACACACAATACAACCTATAATCTTCCAAGTTCAACAAGAATAACAACAATACATTCTTTTCTTCCAATTTCATGAACTCTACCAACAACCACACGTTAACAACATCATTTACATAAATGCAAGAAACTATATTAACATCATACTAGCTTCTACAACAGCCCACAAACAATTACAACTCCAACTTGAATCATTAAACCTTCATTCTTACCATACAATCCATAACCACAACAACCAAAATTCTAAGTAAAATTAATCCATCATTCCTACACAAAACTGCCCACGGCTTGGACAGCTTTCCAACATCAACATATACATTTTTTTACACATCCAATTCACATTTATATATGTTCACAACACATCCAAACTCACCCTAAAACATATAAGAAGTGATCAATTCTTACCTTAATACCCAACCCTTCAACGGCTAGAACTTGCAATTGAAATAACACTTATTCTTGTTGCCTTAATGAACACTTTCACACCACAATATACCCTTCCAATTAGGCTAAAACACCATGAAAATCAATTGGAATCAAGGTCAAAAACTTGCAAGAAAATCAGCCATGGCTGAGAGTTCTCCACCTCTCTCTATCTCTAGTTTCTTAAGTTGTGAAGATGATGAAATGGTTTCCTTGTCATCAATTTACCTTTTATATGATCCCTATAAGGTGGACACATGTCCCACTCATGGCTTGAGCCAATCAAATGTGGCCAAGCCATGGGTGGGACCCACACGGCCAATTATGACTTAATTAGTCACTAATTAAACTTTTTAATCCCACTTAATAATATAATCATGGTTAATTAATCCCTAATCTCCAATAATATTTCTATACCAAATAAAATTTATAAGCAATTTGTGCATTAAAACAAAATTGGAGGTTCAAAATCTCTACCTCGTATCCCAAAATAGTCTTGTCCTTAACTTGTCGCGATTGGCTTAAAATATCCCGACGTACAAATATACGGGATATAACATTCCAGGCCTTCCACCGGAATGGGAGATTGATTTCATTATCGATGTGTTGCCGGATACCAAGCCTATATCTATTCCTCCTTACAAAATGGCTCTTGCTGAACTAAAAGAGTTAAAGGCACAACTGAAGGATTTACTTGAGAAAGGGTTCATTAGACCAGTTCATCGCCATGGGGAGCACCTGTCTTATTCGTAAGAAAGAAAGATGGTTCTTTACGAATGTGCATTGATTATAGGTAGCTGAACAATGTGACAATCAAGAATAAATATCCTTTTTCGAGAATCGATGATTTGTTTGATCAATTACAGGGTGCTAAGTGATTTTCCAAAATAGATCTGAGGTCAGGTTATCATCAAGTGAGAGTTTGGGAAAAAGACATTTCGAAGAGAGCTTTCAGAACCAGATATGGTCATTATGAATTTCGGGTGATGTTATTTGGGCTGACTAACGCTCCGGCGACGTTGTTTATGAATTTGATGAATAATGTGTTCAGGCCTTTCTTAGATCTATTTGTGATAGTGTTCATTGATGACATTCTAGTATATTCTCGGACCACGGAACATATGCATCATTTGCGGCATCGTCCTTGGAATTCTTCGGGCTCGTGAACTGTATGCTAAATTTTCGAAATGCGAATTCAAGCTAAATTCGGTAACTTTTCTGGGCCATATCATTTCAGCTGATGACATTTGAGTTGATACTCAGAAAATTGAGGCTATGAAGACTTGGCCAAGGCCTACAACCCCTACAGAGGTTCAAAGCTTTCTGGGTTTAGCAGACTATTATAGAAGATTTGTGGAAGGATTTTCTTCTATTTCTGCACCACTGATGAATCTAACTCAGAAGTCAGCAAAATTTTAGTGGACCGATGCTTGTGAATGCATTTTTCAGGAATTGAAGGAGAGGCTGACTTCAGCTCCAATTTTAACCCTTCCAGAAGGGGCCGACGGTTATGTTGTGCCCTCCGGTGTGGGGTTGGGTGTGTGTTGATATAGCATGGTAAGTTGTCGCCTATGCTTCCCGACAGTTGCGGAAGTATGAGAAGAACTATCCGACCCATGACCTTGAATTAGCTACGGTTATCCATGCACTAAAAATGTGGAGACACTACTTGTATGGCGTCCATGTTGATATCTACACGGATCACAAAAGTCTCCAATATATTTTCAAGCAGAAGGAGTTAAATCTACGATAAAGGTTGTGGTTAGAACTATTGAAGGATAATGATATGAGTATTTTATATCACCCTGGAAAAGCGAATGTGGTGGCTGATGCACTTAGCCGCAAATCAATGGGTAGTATATGTGAGGCCCCTCCGGAGAAGAAAGAATTAGTCCATGAACTCCACCAGCTGGCTAAACTAGGAGTTCGCTTAATGGACTCGGGTGACACAAGAGTTACTTTGCATGACTGTCACGACCCAACCCCGTGGCCGTGACTAGTGCCCGATCCGAGCACCCGAACCTATCTATCCAACGCAAACTCAGATCATAACTAACCGGTTCAAATATTTATAACAAAAGCCGGCAAGGCTATATTTCAAACTTAAATAATTTCCAGAAAAATTACCGCAGTTTCCTTTGTTTTATGGACTAACCCAAAATAACAACGCGCGAAAAATACTAACAAAGGCCACACGGACACGAATATCATATACATATGCGGACCGGACCGCCGCCAACAAAATATCATATACAAATGCGGACCGGCCGCCGGCGAAAGGAATCGCCTATACAACGGATACAAACACAACATACGAAAGTAGGCACGACCCACATACTATGTCCACGTACCTCTAGACAAAAGGATGGGTAATCATATGACGGACGTGGCCCCGCCTCGTATCTAAATAGATCAAACATACATAAGAGTGTACGCATGCTGTGAAATTATATACCAAAAAGTAAGCCCTGAATCGAATGGTGAGTACCAAGATAGCAAAATGTGGCCCCTGCGAGGAGGAACACCAACGTCCGTACTCGCATGAAACGAAACGCACCCCCGAAGAAAGCGGGTCACATTTAAATATGTACTGAGTATATAAAGCACGGAATACAGAAATATGGGCCATAACTGAAAGCATACCGAATATAAACGGGAGTACAAATCAGCATGTCAAAATTCGTATCAAATCATATACATATACATAATGCAAACGAAATCATGCAAACGCTCAAGAACGTGGTCGCCACTCCGACGCTGGCGCCACACACACGGATAACACGAAGGTTTCAAATCTCCGTACATCTCCGAACACAAAAGGACCCAGAACATAAGTGAGCATATCGCATCACTAGCCATATCACAAAGATAACTCCAAGCGGAACCGGCCCTATGGCAAGGCTCGGGAACCGTAACACAAAGATCATGGCCGAATTATCATAGGCGTACGAATCATAACCGGCCCGGAACCGGTGAACGAGGTCAAAATAAAGACGCAGTGTGAGCATACAGATGCAAAAATATGTTTCAAAATGGCCTTTCAAAGCATAATGATATCATAAATCAATTTTTAGCATAACATAATCAAATACATAGTTAATACGAATATTCAGTTCACAAAATGTTTCCAAAATGGTACGTATAGCTCCAACGTAGATTAGCATATCTTAACATTCAAAACATATCTCCTAGGAGGAGGTTCCAATCCGAAGATTTCATATCAAACTTTATTGACGGAGAGCTTTAATAATAAGACAACTAGGGCATCTCGAGGTTAGCGGGCCCACCTCGGATCGAGTCGAGGCGGCGAACATAACTTACGAACAATTAGAGGCCAAAGGATCATACATAATGATTTCGAAGTGACCCGATCACATTTCGGTAGGTTTCGGACTTTGGATTACATTCTAGCCAAAATAGAGCCTTTAGGCTTCAATTGAATTGAGTGAATAGTAGCCGTTTCGTAGATCGGGTTTCGAGGAGCAAAAATGCTCCGGAGGTTCCAATACTTGCCTAACATACTAAGCCCTGCCTAACGAAGGAGTAGGAAGCTTCACATACCTACGTCTTATGCTCCCCTTAAAATCAAATCCCGTTTCGTCCAGAATCTGCAAATGGTCAAAGTTACCAATTAGAGATCCTTGGGCTTAAGATTTCCATTAACCTGATTTTTGTCTACCGAAATTTGTAAAGATTTCCTTACAAATCTAACACCCCGAGACTTAGCTCGGCTCAAATTACATCAACAACAACAATCCAAGCATCATCAAACAACACAAATCATAATTAAATCATTCTAGCTTCAAAGTCCTACCTTACTACACAAGTTGACAACTTTCATTCAAATTTCACAATTTCCAAACTTATGTCCACATTATGGTATTCATTCACTCATTCAAGATTATTCAATCACATTCCAAATATATTCCAAACCATATACAAAGTTTCCTGAAATTCATTACTTTCCATATTACATTCACAACATCACAATTACAACGAACGTTCTAACTTGCGTTATTTTATTCCGATTCATTAACATAAACCATAAGTCATCTTTAGGCCTTTAATATCATAAATATACAATGATATACACAAATATACCAAAGGTATACACTTTCCGATAATGTTCCAAAATCCTTTTCCAATGCAAATTCAATTCATTTACGACATAAAGGTCACAACAACGTAACTAGCAAACCAAACAAACTTGAATTCATCCCACTTCCCCTCCATATAGCTCACGGCCAACGTGGCCTTCACACACACACACACGGTTTATACACACACATCACAACCACGGAATTCTCGTCTATTTTCAATCCTCATCATATCCATACAACTTCCATAACACAAGAATGGAAAAATTCTTACCTTTGCTTGAATTTCCAACTTGTCACAAACGCGCACCTCTCGCCAAACTAATTGTATCACGTTGGAGAGCGTCTTGCACTTGCTACCACTATACGAAGAACAAGATTTTTGGATTAAAACAAAGCAAGAAAAAAAAAATCTGAAGTGGGGAAAAGGGCTGGCCGAATGGCTGGTCTTAAGTTTTTTTTTGTGTTCTTGCTAGCTTCTTGAAATTTCCAAAGGAACCTTGATATATATCCATATAGGAGTCATGTGCATAGCACATGACTCTTTAAAAGTGGGCTTGGACCATTCTATGGCCGGCCACTTTAAGTTTTTGGACCTCAAATTTTGTGTTATATTTTCTTGGCCCAATTCATTAAAGTCCCGTTTTGTAATTTCCGAAAACAAATTTCTAAAATTCCAAAATTGCCCTCGACCTTCCCCGATGCCTTTACATCAATAATGTCATAACCAACATAGTCATATCAACTAAAATCAAAATATTTCCTCATAACGCACAAGTCTTAATTATTTCCATAATTTCCAACCATGCGAAAACACGGACATAACAATGACCCACTGCTTCATCTCTAGACATGGAAGTGAAAGCACGCCAATGTGAAGATTCCCAGTTGAGCCACTATAGATATATATTTCCTGAGAAAGAAAAGTCACCATTTGAAGCCTCTGTAGATAGAGTTCTCAAGTATTGAGGCAGATGTGTGTGTGCGAAATGTGGCAGGACTGCGTCATCGGATTTTGGAAGAAGCTCATTACTCCCGTTATTCTATCCATCCGGGAGTAACAAAGATGTATTACAATCTCAAGCTAATGTATTGGTGGGATGGAATGAAGAGAGATATAGCAGAATTTGTAGCCCAGTGTCCCAATTGTCAACAAGTGAAGAATGAACATCAGAAGCCCGGAGGATTATTACAAGCGATAGAAATTCCAACTTGGAAATGGGAAGCAATTAATATGGATTTCATTGTAGGTTTTCCCCGTTCTCGGCAGAAGTATGACTCCATATGGGTGATTGTTGATAGACTCACGAAGTCGACTCATTTTCTACCAGTCAGGACTACCTATGTCGGAGAATACTATGCCAAACTGTACCTTAAAGAAGTAGTGCGGCTTCATGGTGTCCCTGTGTCTATTATTACTGACAAGGGGGCATAATTTACAGCTAAGTTCTGGAAGTCCTTCCAAGAGGGTTTGGGTACTCAGGCTCAGCACAGCAATTTACCCACAGATGGATGGACAAGCTGAACACACCATTCAGAATTTGGAAGACATGCTACAGGCATGTGTGCTAGCTTTTGGAGGTAGTTGGGATGATCACTTACCTCTTATTTAATTTGCATACAACAACAGCTATCATTCCAGTATTCAGAAGGCCCCGTATGAAGCTCTATATGAAAGGAAGTGTAGATCTCCAATTGGGTGGTTTGAAGTAGGGAAGGTACAACTAATAGGTCCAGAGTTGATTCAACAAGCGATGGAAAAGATCAAGGTTATCCTAGATCAATTGTTGACAGCCCAAAGTCGCCAGAAATCTTATGCAGACAACCATCGGTGAGACTTAGAATTCCAAGTGGAAGATTGGATATTCCTGAAGGTATCAACGATGAAAGGCATGATGAGATTTAGCAAGAAGGGAAAATTGAGTCCTCGATATATTGGACCCTATAAGGTAGTCTGCAGGATCGGCCAAGTAGCTTATGAACTGGACTTACCTCCAGAACTTGAATTAGTCCATCCAGTTTTTCATGTGTCAATGCTCTGCAAATGTGTTGGATATCCAGCTAGAATCGTGCCAGTAAAGGATATTCAAGTTACAGAGAAGTTGGCTTATGAAAAGGTGCCCATTGCCATACTAGATAGGCAAGTACGGAAGCTTAGAAATAAAGAAGTAGCTTCAGTTAAGTTCTTGTGGAGAAACAATAACCGAGAGGAAATGCCTTGGGAAGTGGAAGAAAACATAAAGTCCGAGTATCCACATTTGTTTCCACCCCCGGAAAGATTCAAGATGAAATGTCATTATCATAAGGTATGTAATGCTTTCTTTTAAATACTTTTGGTCGTGTGTGGCCACATTTTCTTGCCATTGTGTAGTAGCTCTGTGAGGAGACGTTATTGTGGGGTTGTTGTGACAGGGTGGTACTGCCCTATTATAGGGGAAACTCTGGCGAAATTTCTGCAGAATCCCCGACAAATTAACATTCGAGGATGAATGTTCTTAAGGGGGGAGAGTGTTACATCTCGAAAAAAAATTCATGTCGTTGTGCGGTGAATAGACTAACGTAAGTTAAGGGGTATATGATGTCCCTACTAGTAAGAAGGGAAACTTAATGATTCTATTTAAGATTCCAAAGATATTTGAGGAAAAAAGAGAAGAAACCTTGTCGGAGGAAGACAAGGTAGAAAAGATCGAACATAGTGTACCAGCAAGTATTCCTGGTGATTTACGGGGTTAGAAGTTGAACAAATAGAATCGATGCAATCTGAACGGATTCAGGAAAATCTGCAGATACCAGCCAGTGCCGATAGGCCGTCGACATGTCAACGAACCATCCTGTGTGCACCGTCAATATGTTTCTGCAGGCTGAGACCTGTAGGCGCCAGTCGACGGGCCAAGTTGATGGACCGTTGACCCGACCGTCAAAATTTTTCTTCAAACAGAGATTCTCAGGTGTAAGTCGAAGAAGCAAGACGACAGACCGTCGACACATCGACGGGACCGTCGACCCGGCCGTCGAACCGACTCTCTGAAATTTTCGGGTTCCAGCTATAAATAGACAAGTTATGCTCCTAATTTTCAGATTTCATTCTCTCTCTAAGTCTTGAAGGTTCTAGAAAAATTCTCTCATCATATCATCATATATCCAAGGGAAATCAAGGAGTAAACACGAAGAATTAGTAGAATCAAGTGCAAGGATACTCTCTAGGGTTTATGGAAACCAAGAATCTCTTTGGTATTGAAGTTGGGTTTTCTCCAAGTGAAGTATTTACATTCAAAGTCCATTCCTACATCATCAAAGGTAAGCTTTATGTTCAATTCATGTTATTAAGAATATTGAGAGGTTGAAAGACTTGGATTATGGAAGGAAGAAGAATATGGAGTGCAAATATAGAAATAGTGATATTCTTGAATGATGACTTAACTTGAATATAGTTCTTGATGTGTTATGAGTACAATCTTGTGTTGAATAATACAAATGATGTTAAAGGATTATTATATGAGATTAAATATGGTGTTGTATTATAGGTATGGTTATGGATGATTTTGAAGGTGGATTTAAGAAGTAAACAATGTTTAACTTGAAGAATTTATTGATTATGTTATTATGGGTGTTCTTATTGGTGTTTGAGGGTTGTCTTATATTTATGGAAGAAGTTGTCGAAATAAAGGAAATATTGCCAAATTTTCATTAACTCTTAGTTGCTTTAGCTTAAGCTTAAGTATGTTCCCAGTTGTCTAATCTTAGTACAAATTCCCTTGAAGGTAGAATCGCGAGCTCGAAAGGCAAGCAAGTAGGCAATAAAGTTAAAAAGATATAAAGGTATGTAAGGCTAGCCCTCCTTTCAGGCATGATTCTTATATATTGTGATTTCTTTAGGTAATTCCGATGACCCTTCTTATTCCCAAAAGATGAAAGCTAAGTGTATTAAAAGTTTCCTACAAGATAGAGATGGGATGTGTTCCATGATAATGATATGATGTTATTATGATATTAATGATCTTTACATGATTCCTTGATGCTAGTCGTTGTTGATAGCCTCACCTTACACTGCTAGCTCCTTCAAGGTGAGACACGACAGTCATGATGTTCCATAATGTAATCGGAGGTTCCCGACCTTACGTCACTCCAATAGAGCTACAGCATTTACTTGAGCTTTTATGCATGCTTCATGATAAGTATATATGTATGATTACACCGTGCCTAGATGGCCGGGCATGACACTGCTAAGGTGGGCTGCTTATGAGTACACCGTGCCTAGGTGGCCGGGCATGACACCGCTAAGGCGGGCGGCTTATGATAACACCGTGCCTATTTGGCCGGACATGACACCACTAGTGGGCGGCGTGACATGATTACCCCGGACGCTGGAGGCCCGGATACGGGCTAATGATATTATTGATTCAGACAGCTTATGTATGTATGTGTGATATGTTATAAAGCTAAAAAGTAAGCATGCATGATCCCGCCTCAAGAGGCAAGCAGTTACAGTTATCTTTTCTTCTCATGCTTTCTACATTTCCTTATTATGTTACCATGTATGCCGTACATACTCAGTACATTGTTCGTACTGACGTCCTTTCCATTTTGGACCTTTGTGTTCATGCCCACAGGTAGACAGGGAGCTGTGCAAATGCTTAGGAGCTTACTCAGCAGTTGCACAGGAGCACCCCACTACTTCGGAGGTGCAGCCTATTAGTTATTCTTTTATGTACATGTTTGGGGTATGGCGGGGTCCTATCCTATCTTTATGATTCCAGCATTTCAGTTAGAGGCTCGTAGATACTTATGTGTGGGTTGTAGATGTTATGTGACTTCTCCATTGTATATTATGTACATACGCATGTTTTGGGAGATTGTTTCACGATAGGTTTGTATTGAAAATGATGCATGCCCAGGTGGAGCATGGTAGTCAGCATGATAAACGGTACTCGGTAGTCAGCTCCGAGTACCCATCATGGCCCCTAATTGGGTCGTGACAATTAGAAACCGCACCGAATATACACACAAGTTCTAAAAGACCATCCGAACCTCTCGAAATCGATGGATTCTCTGAAAAGTTCTGTTTACCCAAAATTCAACTTTGAGTCAACTCTTTTTCGCTTTAAGCCCAAATTTCCCATAAAATCACACAAATCATATCCAAAGGCCTCGAGAAGCATGTCAATGATCCCATCAAGTCAAATGTAAGCTAAAAAGCTTGAGAAAGGGTCAAAAGCATCAAAAAAGCAATAACGACCAAACGGGTCGTCAAATCATAAACCAATTAAACCATTGCTCCTCCTCGAGAGATAAGGGAAAAGAACGGGAAGGTAATTGAATCGGCAAATAGCAGAGGATATCAGCTACGCATGTACTCCCAGGTAGCCTCCTCAACGGGATGATGCTTCCATTGCACCTTCACAGAAGCTATCTCCTTAGACCTCAACTTTCGAACCTGCCTATCCAAAATGGCAATAGGCTTCTCCTCATAAGTCAGATTATCATCAAGCAATATCGAGTCCCAATGAACAATATAAGTACTATCGGCGTGATGGTTTAACAAAGATAGACACATGGAAAACAGGATGAACGCCTGCCAAGCCGAGTGAAAGGCCAACTCATAAGAAACATCGCCCACATGATCAAGGATCTCGAACAGCCCAATATACCTCGGACTCAACTTACTTCTCTTCCCAAATCTCAAAACACCCTTCATGGGTGAAATCATCAACAGAACCTGATCACCCACTATGAACTCTAAATCTCGGACCTTCCGATCTGCATACATCTTCTGATGAGTCTGAACTGCCAAAAGTTTGGCCTGAATGACCTTCACCTTCTCAAGAGACTCTCTCGACAAATTTGTACCCCAAGGTCAAACCTCAAATACATCAAACAAACCAACCGTAGATCTACACCTCGTACCATATAAAGCCTCAAAAGGCGCCATATCGATACTCGAGTAATAACTATAGTCATATGCAAACTCTGTCAATGGTAAGTACTGGTCCAAATGACCACCAAAGTCCATAACACAAGCCCTCAACATATCCGCTCAGACTGCCCATTGGTTTGAGGGTGGAAAGCTGTACTAAGATCCACTCGGGTACCCAACTAAACATGAAAAGCTCTCCAGAAATGGAAAGTGAAGATAGAACCCCGATCAGATATGATAGAAATAGGTACCCCATGCAATCTCATAATGTCATGAATGTACAACTTGGCTAACTTCTCCGCTATATAAAAAACTTGAACTGGAATGAAATAAGCGGACTTAGTCAACCGATTAACTATCACCCAAATCGAACCAAACTTACCCAGGCTCTTCGGAAGACCCACAACAAAATCCACGGAAATCCTCTCCCAATTCCACTCAGGAATGGACAACCTCTGAAGTACACCACTGAGTCGTTGGTGCTCATATTTAACTCGCTGACAATTCCCACACTTAGCCATATGATCGACTATATCCCTCTTCATGCGACGCCACCAGTAATGCTACCTCAAATCACGATACATCTTAGTCGCCCCTAGATGAATGGATAATCGAGAGCTATGGACCTCAGTCAAAATCAAAATGAATCAAGTCACCAACATGAGGAATGCACACATTCCCCTTAATCCTCAAATTACCCTCAGAATCAATCATGGCCTCCTTGGCCTCACCCCTCAGAACCCTATCTCGAATCTCGCTTAATTCAGCATCCTCAAACTGATGAGTCCTGATCTGCTTTAACAAGGACGATCTCGCCTCAACACAAGCCAAGACTTTTCCTGTGACCGAAATATCAAGACGAATGAAGCTATTGGCTAGATTCTGAACCTCAATGTCCAACGGACTCTCGAAAACAACCAAACGGGCTAAACTCCCCATACTCGTGGTCGTGCGATTCAAGGCATCGACAATAACATTAGCTTTTCTTGGCTGATAAAGAATAGAGATGTCATAGTCCTTCGGGGCTCCGTGGTGGCCTTGCACGGAATTAAGATCTCTTTGGAAACACGTGTCGAAGGCTCGTGACGTAAAAACCACAAAGGACGCAT
>NW_026719381.1:0-11784 GCF_029784015.1 Lycium ferocissimum | reverse complement strand
AAAAAACCTCCTTCCTTTTTTATCCCTTCATTAACAATCTAAGGGTCGTTATAACTCTTCTCCAAAACATCATTAAGTCATCATTAACTTGTTACTTATAAATCCTTTCCGATACCTATCTATGCCTTGCCTTCTCTTGGCAACTTTCTTTCCCTATCTCGAATGTATTTGAAATCTTACCTAAGGTCATCAAATGTCATTACTTACTTATTGAAATACCATACTCTTCGTGCTCTTCGTTAGTCTATTCACTGTGCATTAAAATTTTTGAGATAACATTCTTCCCCCTAAAGAACATTAGGTATAATGTTAAACACTCGAGAATTCTATGAAAATTTCGCCGCAGTTTCCCCATATATTATGGCACTAACATCCTGTCACAACAACCCATAACAACAACTCGGGGCCTGATATATACAATTAATAAATATTTGGCTACACACGACCTAAAATGCGTAAAAAGGAAAACATACATACCTTATGATCTTCGCTGCTCATCTGGCCTTCTTCCGGGGCTGAAAATAAGTGCGGATATTTGGATTTCATTATTTTTCACTTTCCCATGTCATCTCTTCTCAATTATTATTTCTCCACAAATTTCGAGGCCACTTCTTTGTTCACAAGCTCGTACTTGCCAATCTAATATGGCAATGGGTATTCTTCATGTTGGAACTTTTACTGTGACTTGAACATCATTTACTTGGACGATCCTAGTAGGATCTCCAACATATTTGCGAAGCATCGAGACATGGAAAACTGGGTGAACTGACTCCAAATCAGGAGGTAGATCTAATTCGTAAGCCACTTTGCCTACCTTTCGCACGATTTCATAAGGCCCGATACGGGGACTTAGCTTCCCTTTTTGCCAAATCTCGTAACGCCACTGTTGGCGACACTTTCAAGAATACCCGATCTTTAGCTTGGAACTCTAAGTCCCTTTGACGATTATGTTTGTATAGAACTTTTGTCAGACTTTGGGTCGCTAATAACCGATCTTGTGAGCTTAACTTTCTCTATGGCTTGTCGATTCGAAAACCGTCCACATCAATTTAGCCTCTCCCCACTTCAAACCACCCAATTGGGATCCTGCGCTTTCGCCCGTATAAAGCCTCGTACGGCGCCATTTGAATGCTAGAATGATAGCCATTATTGTAAGAAAATTCAATGAGTGGTGGAGTGATCGTTCAAATTACCTCCAATCTAACATACATGCCCGTAACATATCCCCAAGAGTCCGAATGGTACGTTCGGCTTGTCCATCGCTCCGTGGATGAAATGCGGTCTTAAGCTCATACGAGTCCCCAACCCCCTCTTGGAAGGACTTTCGGAAATTGTCGTAAACGGAGCACCTCTATCGGAGATAATAGATACGGGAACCCCGGAGTCGCACTATTCTTTGACATAGAGCTTTGCGTAATCCACATACGTCGTTACCGGTAAGAAATGAGGGCGTACGTAGTGAGTCTATCCACAATCACCCATATGAATCATAATTACGCGAGAACGGGTTAAGCCTAGAATAAAGTCCATGTTAATTTTCCCACTTCCAAGTTGGGATTTACGCAGTTTATCACATATCCGCCTGACTTTTTGTGCTCGATTTTGTTTGTTGACAATTGGGACATTGAGCTACAAATTCCGCTATATCTTTCTTCGTCCCATTCCACCAATATATAGACTTAAGATCATGATAAATTTTTGTTGCTACGGGTTGGATAGAATAACGGGAACAATGGCTCTCGATATACGGTGGCGTAAACCCGCCCATTAGGAACACATAACTCGCTCGACATCGAGAACTCCGTCTCGTAATATCGAATGATGACTCCTCTTTCGAGTGTATCTCTACAATGCTTTAACATGTGATCTTCTTCATTTTCGCTCTTTCAATTCACTACTAGCGGCAAAGCTGAATTGGATGGTGGTTCCCCTGTCACTCGAGTAGCAAGTAATATTTTCGTGTCTTTCATGTATATATATGAACGATTGTGGGGGGTGTGTTGTGCTTGGTTGTTATGATTTGTATATATATGGCACGGTTGGTGGTGTGGCCTTTGTTATGATGTGTATATATATGGCACGGTTAATGGGGTGTGTTTGTGGCCTTTGTTACGATGTGTATATATATGGCATGTGTGTATGTGTGACGTGGTGTCTTGTGGCCTTTGTTGTGATGTGTATATATATGGGCACGACAGACAGAGGTATTACCGTGGCTCATGTGGTGATGTTTAATTTATCTTTTACACATTCATTAAAATGTTTTAGATGTCTCCATGATTTTATCATACATATTGATTTAAAAAGGGTAAAATTATTTATAGACCGCTTAAGAGGCAATCAAATGTACGGGTCATCTTTATCTCCTACTGCTATATTCTATACTTCTTACTATGATGTTACTCGTGCCTTACATACTCGGTACACTATTCGTGCCGACTCCGCTTTCTTCGTGGGTTTCATGCTACGCGTGTGTATACAAGATGAGTAGAAGACGTTGGCTATAGGATGTTTGTGTTATGTTGGATTAGTGAGCTCCGTATCTCGGTTTGGTGTTGTCGAGTCGGTACTTATGTTATGGTATCGTGTATGCTAGAGACTTTTCAGACGGTGTCCTGTGGATAGGGTGTCGAGGAGTCGACGGTTAAAGACGACCATATAGGTCGATGTGTCTTTATGCTTTGTTTCCTTTGTAAAGATTTTATTTGTGACTAAAGGTTTTCTTTGAATTAACGAATAGGGAGAAGTTGTGACTCCTGGATGGAATAGTTGTATGGCACTCAGCCGAGTAGGGTTTTGGGTGCTAGTCGCAGCCCTCCCATTTGGGTCGTGACATCTGCACCTTGACGACACGGACCCGAATGCAACTTTCTGCACTGGCTACATCATAGGACTTGAGGCTCTCGAACTCTGACCCTGTCCTGAATGAGCGATGGTCCAATCTCCTGCTTGCAAACCGAGGAGGTGCACTAGTCGCTGACTTTCCTGAATATCTGGGATATGACTGCCTCGATCCCCCTCTATAGTCGCTACCTGGATCCATAGATCTAGCCCTCTTACTTTGCCCTCTATTAATATCCCGCTCACCCTTTTGCGGATGTTGCTGCTGTTCTTGATTTTGGGCATGGGCTTGAATGCGGGAAATATCCATCCTCTCCTGTAATGAAGCTATCAAGCAATCTTTAAACAAATGTGGCCCTAGGCCTCTCATAAACCTATGCACTCTATCTCCCATGTCGGCCACCATAGTCGGAGCATATCTAGCCAATGAGTTAAAATGAAGGCTATACTCCCGGTCACTCATGTTTCCTTGCTTTAAATTCAAGGAATTTATCCGCTCTAGCTTGACGAACCTCGGGTGGCAAATATGGCCGATGAAGGCATCTACAAATTCTTGCCAAACTGGAGGAGGTGCATTCTCTCTTCTTGAGGATATCCCATTATTATACCATAAGACCGCCACATCCCGGAGTCTATAAGATGCTAACTCCACCGATTCGGTCTCGGAGGCATGAATAATTTTTAATGTCCTCAACATTTCATCAATAAAACCTTGCGGGTCTTCATCCGGCTTTGACCCGAAAAACACCGGAGGATTTAAACTCATGAAATCACGGGCTCTAGTACTAATTGCTCTGTCACTTGGACCTGTACTCTGCCGGTGTGCCTGGGTGGCAACTAACTGTGTTAATAGATGAATAGCCTCGGTCATTTATTGACCCGAAGCCTGGGGCGGAGGAACCGGAGGCACAAGGGGCCGAGTCAAGCCCCCTCTTGTTCTTCTACAATAGATGGAGTATGAGAGGTATTTTATGGAGCCTCATTATGTGATTCGCCTTCCTCTACATTATTAGGCGGCTCCCTTTCTATCGGTCTTTCCGTCGTAGCCTTGCCCTTCTGGGCAGCGGTAGCTTTTCTCTTTACCGGCATAGCTGAAATCAGAATACACCATTAGGGAGGAGGAAAATCTTATAACATGGCTCTATCGCACGATCTTATAAGAAGAAGAATAGTCATTTTTCCTAAATGCCCCGCAGCCCCTCATTTATAAGTGTGGCGCGCTACACACCATAAATAAGACTCTGCTAGACACGGCTCGTATACACTCTCTAGGACTGAACTACTCTGATACCACTTTTGTCACGACCCGACTAGGGGCCGTGATGGGTATCCGGAGCTAACTACCGAGCACCGTTCATATTCTAGTCGTCATACTCAATCTGAACACATACATGTATAAATACCCCAAGGCTATACATAGATATAGATAAACCTGTACGACTACCAAAAATGATATACAAAAATGTACACTGACATCGCCATGGGCACCAACAACCCACACGTACGTATCTACGAGCCTACTAGAGTGAAGACATAAGACGGGATAGGACCCCGTCGTGCCCAAAATATAAATATATGTATACAAAATAATAATCGGTGGCACCTCCGAACAACGGAGTGCTCTCAAAATCCGATAGCTCCTACGACTCGGATCACCTCCCCCGTCTACCTCCGTGGGCATGAACACGGCGTCCAAAGAAACGTGACGTCGCATTTAACAGCAGACCGAGTATGTAAGGCATGAATAAAATGAGCATAATAGAACAATCATGAGGCATGAGATGGATATATATAACCCGCTTAACTTTTAAGAGTGTGTGCGCGTTTTAGTCATATCACATTTATCATCATACCACATGTACCCTCATCGTTAACCCGCGTCCGGGTAACCATCATACGCCACCCACTAGTGGTGGTCATGTTCGGCCTTCCAGGCGCGGTGTTGTCGTAAGCAGCCCGCATTAGTGGTGACATGGTCGGCCATCTAGGCATGGTGGAATTGTAAGCAGCCCGCGTTAGCGGTGATATGTCCGGCCATCTAGGCACGGTGTAACCTCATCATCGTACACATCTCATAAAAGATACATTCGAACTCGAAGATAATCTAAAACTATATCGGGGTGACGTAAGGTCGAGAACCCCCGATTTTCGTATGGAGTATTCATGATCATCATACCTCACCTTGAAGGAATTAACATCATAAGGTGAGTTTAGCAACAATGAGCATCAAGGAATTGTATGATGGTCATTAGCCTCATAAAATGGCACATCGTATTCATAGCATGAACATCATGAGAGTATTGTATCATAAGCTTTAGAATCACAAGACTTTGGTTCATCCTTACCCTTATTATATTCATAATATAACTTATTCTTTTATCTCATAAGAGGCTCTATCTAATATAGACTCATAGTTCATGGGATGTAAGAAGGTCATGGAGAGATAGGGGGATTCATGCCATCTGGATCATGCCTTAGAAAAGAAAGGACAGGCTTTACATACCTTGTATCTCTTCAACTTTCTATAGTTCACTGGCGTGCCTCTCTAACTTGCGATTCTGCCTTCAAGGGAATTCGCATAAAAATTAGATAGTCGATAACATAAGTATATTTGAACTAAAGCTAATGAAATTTGGGCAATATCTCCTTCGTTTCTACAACTTTCCCCATACCATATAACAACTCCTAACATTTGTAAGAACATTCTTAATCCCATAATCCACAATCTCATCAACCATACATCATTCAATTCTCCTACTCCCATTTCAAGGGCATCCATAGCCATATTCATAATACAATATTGCATTCGTCCCCCTATTATGTTTCTCCCATGTTCTTAATATCATTTATAGAAAAATTCTATTCATAATACATCAAGAGCCATGATTCATGTCAACTACTATTTGAGATTACTATTACTTTCACCTTTGAGCTCCATATTCTATTTCTTCCATAATCCAAGTCTTTCAACCCCTCAATGCTCTCAATAATAGGAAATAAACATAGAAATCACCTTAAGCACTTGGGGACAAGCCTTGAGTCACCCTACTCCATTAGAATGGAATCCTCCACTTGCATGCCAAAGGAATCCTCACTATCCACAAACCCTAGTAGGCTCCCTAGTATATGAATCTCTTAATTCTTGGCTTTGATCTTGGTTTTTTGGTATTGATTGTTTCGAAAATAGAGAGATGGTTTTTGGAGGGTTCTAGAGAGATCGAATTTACTTTTTATGGAAAATAATAAAATAAAACGTGGGTTCTTATATTTATAGATAGGGCTGGAAACTTCCAGGTCCGCGGGTGGACTCGTCGACGTGGCCGTCGAACCGCCACCTGAAATGTCTGAGTTCTGAACCCTGTCGATAGTGCCAGTCGACGGCTCGTCGACGTGTCGATGGCTCGTCGTCGTGGTCGTCGATGCTGACTAGTTTCAGCAGTTTCCTGAACTGCTTCGCTTTGCTCCGATTCGATTCATTTCACTTCTAACTCCCCTATAATGTCAAGGATGCATACTTATATTCTTGTACACATACAATGCAAAATATCTCGTGAGTAGAGCTCTGGTGCGAACTACTGAACTAAGGGTATACACCACCAATAAGCCAAAATCTACTTGAAATAAAATAGGAGGTGTAACACATTGGACCTTATAAGATTGTCCGCAAGATAGGCCAAGTAGCCTATGAACTAGACTTACCCCCAGAACTTGAATCAGTCCATCTAGTTTTTCATGTATCAGTGCTCCGTAAGTGTGTTGGAGATCCTACTAGAATCGTACCGGTAGATGATGTAAATGTTATGGAAAAATTGGCTTATGAAGAGGTACCTATTGCTATACTAGATAGGCAAGTACGAAAATTTTGAAATAAAGAGGTAGCCTAAGTTAAGGTCTTGTGGTGAAACACTAATTGAGAGAAAATGACTTCGGAAGCGGAAGAAAACACGAATTCCAAGTACCCGCACTTATTTCCACCCCCGAAAGAGACTCGAGATGAGACATCAGTATTATGAGGTATGTAATGCTTTCTTTGAAATGCTTTTGGTGGTGTGTGGCCATATTTCTCTTGCTATTGTGTTGTTGCCCTGTGAGGCGATGTTATTTTGGGTTACTGTTGTCACGACCCAACCCCGTAGGCCGTGACTAGTGCCCGAGCTGGGCACCCAAACGCATTCATTAACCAGAATCACATACAGATAACTGATACATATACAAATATCAGACGCTGTCTCAAACTATTGCAAACACAAATATATATATATCACAGAAGCCAGCAAGGCTATCTGTCACGCCCCGACCTTACTAGGGTGTGATGGGCACCCGACCCTCTTCAGAGTCGAGCGAACCCTTAAACGTTCGCGTTACTAAACCTGTCATTTCAAAAAATTTTAAGAAACATGGAACTTTCCAAAATAGAAGTCACTGCTTTTATACAGATCATGAAAACTTGCAGTCAATCATATAACTTTTACCAACTGACAACATCTGAAAATACACACTCTTTTAACATCTAAAGCTGATTCGCGCTCCTCGACACCCTATCCACAGGACACTGTCTGCAAAGTCTCTAGGATATACAGATACCAGGACACAAGTGCTTGACTCGGCAACACTCCGAACTGAACTGGAGCTCGCCAACCCCGCGGAAACAACGTCTAGCAAGTCTTCTCTTCATCTGGGTGCACCTGCGTGGCATGAAACGCAGCCCCCCGAAGAAGGAGGGTCAGTACGGAATATGTACTGAGTATGTAAAGCGATAACAAATAATAACCATAGCTTAATCTAGAAGAGAAGAAATCACAATCAGGCTCTACCCCACCCTCGGCCGCTCGAGGAATCATAAATGTATACCTGGGGTCTTAGAACAGTCCTTAAGTAAATAATGCGAGTGAACACACGTCCTTTAAGCACACACAATATAAATACAGAGTACACGAATTCTAGAATACACCATCTAAACATAGTATCGCAATAGTCCCTTCGGACAGCCGCTTCCGGCGTAGGAATGATGGCCCCTTCGGGCATTGCCGCTTCCGGCATAATAATAACGATGGCCCCTTCGGGCATGGCCGCTTCCGGCATAATAATAACGATGGCCCCTTCGGGCATTGCCGCTTCCGGCATAATAATAACGATGGCCCCTTCGGGCGTTGCCGCTTCCGGCATAATAGTAATGATAATGTAAACATAAGTAGTAAGTGAAATGAAGTAGTAAAATCTCGCACCCCTTTTCGGAGTGGTTTTGGAAAAATAGCTCACTCAGACATAGTTTCGAGGCCATAGTGCTCCCGCACGTGAACGAGGCCATAGCACACTCGGTGATCAGGCGAGGCCACGCCTCGCTCGGACGTACCGAGGCCATAGCACACACTCGTGCATAAGCCGAGGCCACCGCACCCCCGCCGGAGTGGTTTTAGGAAGTCTAAATATTAAAATCTCACACCCCGTCGGAGTAGTTTTAAAAGAAATCAATTTTATGTTTCTTTGTACAAAACTAGTTTTTTAAAAATCATCGTGAACCACAAACGCGTTTAGAAGCCATTTTGGAAAACCGAAGTAATAATCCTATTAGAAACATTGTTCCCAGCAAAGTATATTATAGAACATAATGAAGTAGTTAAACAACTGTCCTTTGGTAGTCGGGACAACAGTCCAAAAGTTTTCTTCAATTATGGTACCAAAATAAGTCAAATGGAACTATACAAAAGATCTCGAGTCTGTGGGCCCACCTCGGGTCAAGTCAAGGTGGCGTACGTAAATTTCATACATTGAGCTTTACGGAGTTATTATGATAGTCTCAGTGCAATTCGGTCTTGGTTGGACAAGACGTAGATGCCTAAACGCTTATTTCATCAAGGCACAAGAAATTCGATTCAATTCCATTGAATGAAAAAGGGTCAAATCCAGGCTTAGATTTCTAAGAATAGAATCATCCCCAAGGCTTATATCCAAGCCTATTAGGTCTAAGACATGCCAAAAGAAGGAGGAGTAAAGCCTTACATACCTTTCTTGCCTTTTACGATCGCCCAATCTCGAATCCCGTTTCGTCCAAAAACTGCAAATGGTCACATTTACCAATTACTATTCATGAGGCTTACAATTTCAACCTTGGTTTACTACTTGTCTACCGAAATTTCGGCAGCACCTCCCCTATACATATAGCGTCCCCGAGACTTAGCTCGGCCCAATATATCTACAACAACAACCCAACAACACAAACAATACCAAGAATAGCAATAATCGTCACAAAACATATTATAGCATAAATAGGCTTCTTTTCTGCACAAGGCAACAAATTTCATTCCAACTTTACAATACCCAACTAATATCATTATTCTCATACCTACTTGCTAACTCAAGGTTATTCAACATATTTCAATGACTTTCCGAACAATATTCACGAATTCGAGTATTTCCACCAATTCCATATTCTATCCAAAAATTCCACAATTGCCACAACATTAACGACTAACATCGTTTCCTTCCAAATTCATTCACAACGACATGGTTTGCATTCTAACAACTTCATACTTCTAATTACATAAACTACTACAACATTACATATGTCCATCTTACAAATCTTACAACACTTTTCCATGACAACAAATACCATTAGCCTTTCATTTACTTCATAAGGCCATAACAACATAATTAACATACTAAACAAGTTCAACCATTTTCCTCCATCCTACTACACCCCACGGCTACAACACAAAAACACACCACACGGCCACAATGTTTACACACACACGGCTTGCACTTGCACATGCATGCAACACTTCCATAATTCTCATTTACCTCTAATCATCATAACATGCACACTTATTCCATAGCACAAGAAATGAAATTCTTACCTTTTTCTTCAAATCTCAACTTTGCCGCAAACGTCGCTCTTTCGCTAGACCAATTATATCACGTCGGAGAGCGTCCTAAACTTGACAAGAATTCAACAAGAATAAGATTTTTGGATTGGAGTTGAAGGCTTGGAAATTCCTCTCTTCTTTTTTTTTTTCCTTGTTCGGCCGAACATGGCCTTTCCCCTTGCTCTCAATTTTTCTTTTTGTTTCTTGAAAATTCTAGAGATGCACACATATATATATTCACCCCCTTGATTAGTCACATGTTTGGCACATGGACAATTTATTAATTTTGGTGGATTTGGCCTTGGGTTGGCCTTTACCACCTCTTCCAAGTTTGGGCCTCATGTTCTTATTATTTTTTTTGGCCCAATTCTTCATGAATCGTATTTTGTAATTCCCGAAACAAATTTCCAAAATTCCAATTTTGCCCTTAAGCCTTCTCCATTGTTTCCGCATTCAGGTTTCCATAACCGGCATACACATACTAAGAAAAATCCAAACTTGGCCTTATTCTTTACAAGTCAAGGTTATTCCCAAATTTTCCAAATACGCAAAAACGCCGGATATAACACTATCATATGGCGCGACGTCCCCAAAATATATACAAACGCAAGCCGACAAGGCTGCCACAGCGAATGGGACCGCCCAGAACATAAAACATACGAACACACACACCGTACGAATAGGCACAACCCACACGTATGTCTTCGTACCTCTAAACAACAACAGTAATCATATGACGGGACGGGCCCCGCCGTACCCCCGAACAAATAAATCCATATGCAACGGAAGAGTATATACCAAAATATAGGCTCCATCAACAAAGGGAGCACTCCGGACGCAGAGAACAAAAGTCTATCTTTGGCGGATCACCGAAAGGAGCGTTCGTATTGGCGGCATGAAACGCAGGCCCGAAGAAAGGGCACAAGACGAAATATGTACCGAGTATGCAAATCAAGAAATACAAAGAACAGAGTCATAATCGAAATGTATACGTAAAATAAGTGTAATATCCAAAATGCCAAAACGTTTACTTTTAAAACACAAATCATGCATAGGGCTCAGGAAATATGGTCGCCCGCCCGTCATTGATGCCATAACACAGCATAACACCAGAAGGTTTCATATCTCCGTAACCCGACATATCTCCATAACACATCATAACGCCATAATCACAAAGATAACACCAAATATATAGGGTCCCCCGCCTCAGCGAGGCTCTGAACCATAACACAGCATAACACTGGAATATAACATAGTGCGCACGACGACATAACCGGCCCGGGACTCGGCGAAAGATATAACAAAATGCACGAGCAGAGTCGTGAGTAACCATATGCATAAAAATCATCATTACAGACTCAACATAAGTAGACTAGCCATACTCGGGGGTCGGGGCGATAGCCGTACTAAGTTCTTTCAAAAGTCATCAGAACTATAGAAAGAGAAGTCGCGGGACCCACGGACGAGTATCAACCCCATCCGAGCCCGCCTATGGAGATTATAGTCATAATACGCTACGGAACCTCCTACGAGCATATCGAGGCGATCCGGTTCTGTCTACGAAAGGTACGGCCACTTTTAGATGTAGAACTTTTTTTTAAAGATAAAATCCTTATGCAATGTTTGAAATCCAATCTTACCAAAGACATAGGGACCATAATATTACTACATTAAGAATGCCAACGTCAAGAGGCGAATAAGTATCGTAGACATCCTCGGATCATGAGAATGGAGTTTCCTCGAGGCTCGTGTCATAGCCTATTTGCCACTAGGACATACCAAAAGAGAGAAGGGTTAGGCTTTACATACCTCGGCCGCTCTCAAGGCTAATCCAATCCTAAGTCTCGGACTCCCCAAGATCTACACAACATCATTAAATACCAACGTTAACTATAGGCATTTAGGAGTTCATTTCCAAACTAACACTTAATTCTACGTAAATTTGGGCAAGATTTCCCACCTAAATACAACAACCCCGAGAATTCAACTCGGCCAAATTCATCAACAACAATACCAACAACCACACTAACAACATCAATAATCAATTCAAAACGCATTCTAACGTTTGTGACTCTTTTCT
>NW_026719380.1:0-15456 GCF_029784015.1 Lycium ferocissimum | reverse complement strand
GCCTATCACATCTATGACATGCCAAAGAAGGAAGGGGTAAGCCTTACTGTGTACTTTTCTCGCCGCTTGCGGTACTCCAAATCCTCGTCCAAAGTTCGCCAAAATCTCGTGATTTGGTCATGTTTACCAATTACTATTCATGAAGCTTTAAAACTCCAATCTTGAACTTGTTTTTATCCGCCGAAATTTCGGCAAAGACCTCCCCCGTAAATGCACCATCCCGAGAATATGGCTCGGCCAAATTAACATTAACAACAATCCAACAACCACATCCACAATCACAACAAAATACAATATAACACAATTAGCCCACCTTCCAACATAATGCAATAATTTTCATTCCGACTTCACAGTTTCAAATCAATATCAATATTCCCATACTCATTACTCCTCGCAACCATTCCAATATCGTTTAAAGGCATTACATATGGTTTTTCGTATTATTCACAAAACATACAAACTTTTCACCAAAACCATAATTCATCCAATACTTCTAATTTTTGACATACTTATTCATAACATATTTCCACCTTCTAAATTTATCAATAATCATCATAGTCCACACACTTAACAACTTAATTATCATAAGGTCGTAAAATCATAAAAATACGACGTAAGTCTCTACATTCCATTTCAATGCTAACTTTCATCATTTTACTTCCATTTACATTGCAAAGATCACAATAACACACTTAACATGCTAACAAACTTAGTTCATTTCCGTACCACAATACCATACCACACGGCCACATGCAAACTTTCTACTTCTTGCTATTTTCATTCAACTTTCCTTTCCAATACGAATTCCACATTAATCGAAACTATAATACAACATAAAACTCAACATAATCATACTACACATACTCGGCCATGTATGCACATCCAAATATCATGCAAACTTCCATATTTCTATGCATTCAACTCATTTGCATATTCCACAACACAAATCAACCTTCATAACATAAATAAATGAAATGAAATCTTACCTTTTGCCCCAAACTTCTTCACTTCCTCAAGTGTCAAATTGAAGAAACCAAGGCTTATTCTTCCAAACCAATGGTACCAAGTTGTTAAGGGCCTTGAATTGGTATGAAAATCACAAGAGAAAATTTTAAAGGCAAAATTTCAATGAGGTGAAATGGGGAGGGCCGGCCGAATGCCCCTCCTCTTATTTCCTCTTGTTCTTGCTTTCTCCTTCTTTCTTTTTTTGTCTTGAAATTTCTAGAAAAATAATGAACCTTGCTCCCTTATAAATTAATTCATCACATGACCTTGCACATGGCATGGATTTTAATTAAATCCCATGCCATGGCCGGCCACCTCTTATCAATGGCTTGGGCCAATCTTTTCCAATTTTTGTCTTGCAAATTTCCAAGGCCCAATTTTTATTTCCTCCACATTTTTAATAATTCATGAAATCATTTTCCAAAATTCCACTTACGCCCTTAGTCTTCCTCAATATTTCACATTCATATTTCAAGAGCAACAACATACATATTGACCCAAATCAAAACATTGCCTTATTCTTACGGATCGCAATTATTCTCAAATTTCCCGAACATGCAAAAGCACGGGATATAACACCAACAATCTTCAAATTTCCAACTACCTTCAAATCAACTTGTTTTTCCTTCAAATTTCAGATTTAGACTCCCCAAGACTTGTAGAACAAACCCCAATAAATTTCAAGTCCCAATTTCACCCAAATCAACAAGACCCACTTCAAGTTCTTCAAGTTTTTCAAAGCTTCAACTCAAAATGGTGGATTCTTCAATATTGACCGATTGACACGAAATTTGAAGATTTGAAACCCTAACGTACTAAGGAACAAGAATCTAATAACAAAAAAACAAAACAAACAAAATATTTTTGGGGTTTTCTGATTTCGAATTTTTTTTTTTTTTTTTTGATTTTTTTTTGTAGAATCAAATCCCAAGCTAGATTTGTTGAAACAAACCTAATTTAGGCTCTGATACCAATTGATACAAGATTAAGAATGAAAATAGAAATTAAAGAGATAGAAACAAAAGGATAGATAATTTGACACAACTTAAGACCTAATTTAGCAACCAAAGTTATAGAAAACTAAGACCTCTAAATTAAGAACAAAAGAGACACCAAATTCTTAGGATGACCAAGAGGGATTTGGAATCCCAAATAACCAATCCTCTCAACAATTACTCAATCAAAGGTTTTCACAATCTCTCAACTCTCAAGAGTTTTACAATATCAAATATCAATATTCAAAATAGTCTAAGTCCTCCATGAAGAAGAAGAGAACTATTTATACTATGCTAGAAATAAAAGAAAGCAAAATGACATAAACACCCTTTAATGAAACAAGGGCCTTGTTTGGCTATTCTTCTTTCTTCAAAATCTTGAAATCTCCTTTGCAAGAATAGCCAACTCTTCATCTTTTAGCCATTGTGGTAACTTCCCATTTCCTCTTCTTCTCCCCAAGCAATCTTCATCAACAAATGGACTTGGAATCCAAGGTGCTCATCAAAAGTATACTCAAGAGCCTCCCGCTTCATGAATAGGCTTTGCAAGTGTTGTAGTTCCCGAGCTTGGCTCCTTGTAAATGGCTTTGAGGCAAGTGGGCTTGCATCATCGTCCTTCGTTGCAACATGCATTTTATTTTGTAAATTAAAATTTTCAACATGATTTAAATCATTTCATTAAGAGTAAAAGGAGAATTTAAAAGTCAAGTTATTTCTAATTATAGAAAGGTGACATTCTTTTTTTAGATAAAATAAAAAAGGAAAGTGCATCACATAAATTGAGATGAAGAGACTAATATTTAATACTTAAAATAAAAAAGGAAGAAAAAGAAAGTCAGCAAAAATTAAAACGAAAAAATGTAAACAAAAATTCAAGGAAGTGTAATGAAAATAAATATAGTAATGTGAAAGGTCTTGTGGCCTAATGGATAAGGCGTTTGAATTTTAATAATGAGGCACGTTGTGTGTTTGAGTCTGGCCGTGATCCCTCTTTTTGCCAAAGAAAATAAAAACGCAGCATCAAAAGTCAGTACAAAGTGAGCCAAAAGATTCGAACTCGCGTTCCTGGGATAGAAAACTTAACCCTTCACCACTGGCACCATGCCCTTAGTTCTTACTAGGGGTGGCAAGTTTAATATTTTAAGAGTATCTCATACATATTATAGGTATATACACAGAATTTCAACCGAGGTGTTCGGGTGCCGTGGCATCCCCACCATAGTACATAGATCCCCCCCTACTCTTCCCATTATGCTACCAGTTTATTTCTTCAAAATCTTGAGGACTCTTTTTTATAAGTCAATTTAATGATATTCTTAAATTAGAAGAAGATTTATGAAAATTGGAATCTCGTATTAATGGAGATGTTACTCGGTTTGATTCAGATTATCAGTTTGCGTAGTTTGTCAATTTTTCTTTGTACAACCCTACAAGCGAGTTAGACCGATAGTTCAATCACCGAATGCCTAAAACGTAAAATCATGTCTTGATCAAGTACAAAACTTTAGGAATTTCTTTTCCTTATTAAAAAAAGGCATAATACATAAACAGGCTCTCAAACTTGGCCTCGACTGGCAAGTATGCCCTCTAACTTTGGATGTGCACAAGTAGACACCTCTACTTGTATAAAGTTGAACAAGTAAACGTAAATGCCGACGTGGCACCTCCAATATTTATGTGTCACTTAGTATTTGGGTTTATTTGTTCAACTTTATACAAATTAAGATGTCTATTTGTGCACACTAAAGTCGGGAGGGCATACTTGCCACTCGAGGCCAAGTTCGAGGGTCTATTTAGGTATTATGCCTAAAAAAAATGACAATGTTTACTCACTTTAGCTTGATTTTTGAATTTTTAAAAAGTCGAATACTTTTTGTTTAAGAATATATGCAAATCGACTAAAACATTTAACTTACATATAACTTTTTGTTATATTGAATTTGGTCAAAACATACGACTTGCATATAAATTTTTTGTTGTATACAAATTCGGTCAACAAATACAACTTACATACAACTTGTATACAAATGGTTTGTTGTATAAAAATCCGGTCAAAACATACAATTTATCATACAATTTCGTCACGACCCAACTTTATGAGCCACGACGGAGTCCGACCTCTAGCGACCAAACACCCCTATACTCGTATCCGAAATATACCGAACATCAAGGCCCATGAGTGGCACAACTAATCTCATAAAAAGGAAACATCGTAACTCGTACAATGCGCATACATATATATATACAATCATAAGGAAGAACAAGCAAGCTAGCTCGCTACATATAATGTACACAAAAAGAATAGCCGATAAGGCTACATCGTCCGGCTAATATATACAATTTGTCTACGTACCTCTACGAGAATAAAAGTTGTAGAAAGGACAGATGCGTCCCCATCATACCCATATGCATACACGTCTCAAAAGCGGGCATACCAAAACCGACCGTAGCTCCGGATCGAATGGAGCGTGCGACCACCCGCTAACTTAGAGGTCCCTGCGAGCCGGACCACCCCGTCCGTCTCCCTGTACCTGCGGGCATGAACGCAACCCCCCGAGCAACGGGGAGTCAGTACGGACAATGTACTGAGCATGTAAAGCATAAGAGCAACGTCATATATATATACACATAAGAATCATCGATAAGATACGAACTCATAAGTCGAAATGACCGATCGTATGTACTTGTATGAACTAGTATTTGCATAAAAGTGTATATCTAACAATGCCTCGTAGGCGCATAATATGCATGCTCATGCCTATCAATGAAAGTCATACATCGTATATATAGGCGCGCATATAAAGCCTGATATATGCGCTTATATAAGGCACGTCTCTTTTCTCATATCATATCAGCCTCTCTGCGGCCATCATCATATACATTGTTGCGATATTTGCGGCTTTGATTCTCATATCATCATCATAGTGCACCACCGTATCGGGTGGTAATGCGTATATAACGCTCGGCTCCTTTCATACCCACATATACATATAATACTTGCGTATATAATGCCTTTCTAGTCACGGGTCAACATACATATATATATATATATAAATGTAATGCATGAATAATTGTGTACATAAAAGTGGACCATGAACGAAGGAATAATCGTAAGGGGTGCATGAATGTCCAAAAATTGAAATACTTCTAATACTTCTAAGAGTAGAGAAATATGGACTTGCTTACTCGCTTGTTGGATCATATCATAGGATCATGCCAAAAGAAGGAAAGGATAGCCTTAACATACCTTAACGTATATCAAATCGTCCAACTCCTACTTCTCGACTTGTAATCTACAATTAAGATAACATGGACCTTCATTAGACTATGTACTTCACTTGCTAGCCTCCTTTAGATGTATAGAGAGCTTAACGAATCATGGACAACGTTTCTCTCATAAGCTTAACAACCCTTCAACTTCTCATTCACTTTAACACCAACCATAACAACACTTATATATATATATATATATATATATATATATATATATATATATATATATATATATATATAATATCTCTTAAAAATAACCCTATATGACTACATTGCCCTTTAATTAACTTCCACAACTACCTTCTCTTTACTTAACATCACTAAACTCTTGATAACCAACTTAAATATAAAGGTAGGAATCATTTACATAGCTTGAGGGGGTCAAGAATCTCAAGAATCACTTCCTTTAATTCCCTAAGCTCCACAACTTGAAGAAACCTAGAAGCAACCTTCTCCTTCACCGTCTCGGGTTTACGGGATTAAATTCTTGTCAAATCTTCACTAATGTGAGTGGAAAATATTGGGAGAGAATGTATTAGGGTTTTCTAATTTTTGGAAGGAGGAAAATATGAAATAGGATCGTGGACCCACACATTTATACTTGGAGAATTAAGCCGCTACGGTGATCCGATTCGACGAGCGGGTTCGATGGCCGTCGATGTCGACGGTCCGTGTCGACAGGCCGTCGACTTGACCGTTGACCTGCGCCTCCAGATGAATGTCATCGGGATCCCATCGATGCCGCACAACGACGGCCGTCGATAGGTTCGACGACCCGTCGATTATGACTAGTGTCCCCGACTTTTCCACCCGGTTCCAATCGCGTCGATTCGATTCGTTCAACCTCTAACTCTCGTAAATCTGCCCTAATGCATATCGGTACTTTTGTACATGGGTAGGATATTTATTATCTCCAAACTCGAGCTCGGATCTCTATTCCCAAGGCCTACCCAAATAGAAAATCATAAGTTCTACTACTATGAAAATGAGGGGTGTAACATTCTCCCCCCCACTCACTGGGAATATCGTCCTCGGGTGTTCGAACAATCTGGGTTATAACAATTTCGGCGAGTTTCCCCCGTACTCATATCAATCCGCCCTGCACACAGCAACCCAAAATAATGCCACACAGGGCCACACATTACAACACACAATACCATGGCCTCACATGACTAATCACGATAACTGAAATGAAAACAATACCTGGGGAAAGTGATGCCTCCGAATTCACACTCATGCTACGGGAACAAATGCGGGTGCTTAATCTTCATCGCTTCTTCCACTTCCCAAGTCACTTCTTCAACATTCTTATTCCTCCACAAGACTTTAACGGAGGCTACATCCTTAGTTCGCAACCGAGGGACTGCACTTCGTCCAATATAGCCACGGAACCTCTTCGTATGATAACCGCTGTCACCTGGATATCATTTACTGGTACAACTCTTGAAGGATCTCCGATACACTTACGAAGCATTGATACATGAAATACTGGATGTACCGATTCTAACTCAGAAGGCAATTCTAGTTCATATGCCACTGTGCCCACAATACGGATGATCTTATATGGCCCAATATATCGAGGGCTCAACTTACCCTTCTTGCCAAACCTCATCACTCCCTTCATGGGCGAAACTTTCAGGAACACCCAGTTGCCCATCTCGAACTCTAGCTTACGTCGATTATCCGCATAAGATTTCGTCGACTCGAGCTATTAGTAACCTCTCTAATCACTTTCACCTTATCAACCGCTTGCCGAATTAAGTACGGGCCTAGCAACCGATTCTCCCAACATCAAACCATCCTATGGGCGATCTACACCTCCGCCCATATAAGCCTCATAAGGAGCCATTTGAATACTGGAATGGTAACTGTTGTTATATGCGAACTCGATAAGAGGCAAATGATCCTCCCAACTACCCTGAAAGTCAAGCACACAAGCTCTGAGCATATCCTCAAGGGTCTGTATAGTACGCTCTGCTTATCCATCTGTCTGGGGGCGAAATGCCGTACTAAGACTCACCTGAGTCCCCAATCCCTGCTGAAAAGACTTCCAGAATCTGGCTGTGAACTGTGCTCCCCTATCTGAAATAATGGCTGAAGGAACACCATGAAGTCGTACAATCTCCTTCAGGTAAAGCTTTGCATAATCCTCGAGTTGCATGTGTAGTTCGACGAGCGTACAATGAGCTGACTTTGTGAGCCTATCATCTATGACCCATATCGAATTACACTTCCGCTGAGTTCGGGGCAACCCTGTAATAAAGTCCATATTAATTACCTCCCACTTCCATGTCGGCATCTCCATAGCTCCTCGCAATAGACCTCCGTGCTTCGGTGTTCTATTTGACTTCAGCGACAATTTGAACACTTAGTGACAAATTACGCTATATCTCTTTTCATACCATTCCACTAATAAACTTTCTTGAGATCATGGTACATCTTTGTTGAGCCTGGATGAATAGAATAGCGGGAGTAATGTGCCTCCCCTATAACCTGCTTACGGAGCCCTGTAACATTAGGAACACATAACCTACCTCAATTTTTTAGTACTCCATCACCTGTGATCACGAAAGGTGTCTTTTCTTTTTGAGGGGCTATAGCTCAGTAATGAACTAGAACAGGATCCTCATACTGACGCTCCTTTATCTCAACTGCCAAGGATGATACCACTGTGTCTTGAACAAAGAACCCCTGCATCACCTGAATCTATCAATCGAACTCCGAGGCTAGCTAATCGATGAACCTCACGGGCCATTTCTCTTTTCTCTGGAGACATGTATGACAAGCTACCCATAGATTTACAACTAAGGGCATCGGCTACTACATTCGCCTTCCCGGGATGATACAGAATATCCACATCATAATCTTTTAACCTCTCCAACCATCACCTCTGACGCAAGTTCAAATCCTTCGCGTAAAGATGTCCGGAGACTCTTATGATCGCACAGATATCAACATGGACACCGTCTAAGTAGTGCCTCCATATCTTCAAGACATGAATCACTGCCGCTAACTCAAGATCATGGGTTGGATAATTCTTCTCGTGCTTCTTCAACTATCTAGATGCATAAGCAACAACCTTACTATGCTGCATCAATACACAGCCCAATCTAACACCTGAAGCATCACAATATACCACATAGCCATCTGCTCCCTCTAGAAGAGTCAAAATCGGGTCTTTGAAGTTAGCTTATCTTTCAACGTACGAAAACTCTCTCACACAGCATCCGTCCATTGGAACTTAGCCGATTTCTAAGTCAATTTGGTCAATGGAGCTAAAAGAGAGGAAAATCCTTCTACAAACCTTCTATAGTAGCCTGCCAATCCCAAGAAACTACGTATCTCCGTTGGTGCCATGGGCCTTGGCCAATTCTTCCCAGCCTCAATCTTTTGGGCATCCACTCTAATGCCTTCCTTCGAAATAATGTGACCCAGAAAGCCACGGAGTTCAACCAGAACTCACATTTAGAAAACTTGGCATACCACTCTTTACCCCGAAGAATTCCAAGCACTATTCATAGATGTCCCACGTGATCGGCCTCTGTCAGTGAATAAATCAGAATATCATCTATAAACACAATCACGAACAAATCTATAAAGGGTCCGAATACACGATTCATCAAATTCATAAACACAAATTGGGCATTAGTTAGCCCGAACGACATAACACAAAACTCATGGTGGCCATATCTAGTCCAGAATGCTGTCTTCAGAATGTCCTCTTCCTTGACCCTGACTTGGTGATATCTTGACCTCAAGTCTATCTTCGAGAAATACTTGGAGCCTTGCAACTGATCAAATAAATCATCAATCCTCGGGAGCGGATACTTATTCTTTACAGTCACTTTATTCAATTACCTATAATCAACACACATTCGCAAAGAGCCATCCTTCTTTCTTAAGAATAACACTGGGGCTCCCCACGGTGATGTACTAGGCCTAATAAAACCCTTCTCAAGCAAATCTTTCAACTGCTCCTTCAATTCCTTCAACTCCGCAGGTACCATCCTATAAGAAGGAATAGATATTGGCTGAGTGTCTGGCACTAGGTCAATAGCAAAATCGATCTCCCTCTCTGGGGGAATGCCTGGAAGCTCATCTGGAAACACTTCTGGGAACTCATTAACCACAGGAACAGACTGAAGAGTCGGTGACTCTGCTTGCACATCTTGAACTCGAACTAGATGAAAAATATACCCTTTTCTAATCATCTTCTCTGCCTTAAGGTAGGAAATAAACCTACCTCTAGGCGAAGCAGCATTGCCCTTCCACTCTAAGACGGGTTCGCCTGGGAACTGAAATCGAACCATCTTTGTTCTACAGTCAACATTAGCATAACAAGAAGCCAACCAGTCCATGCCTATAATAGCATCAAAATCAATCATATCTAACTCAATCAAATCAAGCAAAGGTGGCGATCACAAACCATAACAACACAAATCCCGTATACTCACTAGCTATAATCGGATCCCGACCGGTGTAGACACCTCGAAAGGTTTGATCCTATCGGGCTCTATCCCAAACTTGCCAGCAACAAATGGTGTGACATATGATAAAGTAGAACCTGGATCAATCAGTGCATAAACATCATGGGAGGAAATCGATATTATACTTGTAACAAATCAGGAGACGTCTCGTGGCCCGTCTACCACCACGATATACGCGGTGCCGAGGATCGTTCGAGCCGGGATGCTCCACTCCTCCCTCACCTCACCCCGTCGGCGTACGAAAAAACTTGCCCCGAAGGGGCGCACTTACGAAGAAGAAGAGCCCACGGACACCGTAGGCCGAACCGTACCGTACCAATCCCTCATCGGGCACCCTCACCCTGTGGCTTAGCTGCCTACAAGCATAACAACCATCTATTCCCAGTCGACACTGACCGGCGTGTAACTGGCCAAACTGGTCACATCGCGGCAAAAGGGGTCTCATCCGGCCGACTCCCGATCCGTACCGAGAGCCCCGAGAGCTCTAGAACTCGGCCTACTCCGAGAATAAGGAGATCCGGTCAAATCTCGAACTCCGGAAACCGCAGATGCACTCCTACCTAATGGAAAGGATATCGGGGGTGCTACGTTCGTCTCCCCTAAACTCACCCCCACTATCAAAAGATCTGGACCTCTTACCATGGCTTCGGTCACGATCACGATCTGTCCTCCTGTGGCGCTTGCAATCCTCCAAATTCTGCGCATATGCCTGTATACAAGAGATATCCATGCCTCGGGCGTAATGCGACGAGCCGTATAAGCATCAATCAAATGTGGCCCTAGACTAGCCACAAAACGATGAACTCTATCCTCCATCTCAGCCACCATGGCTGGAGCATATCTGGCCATAGAATCAAAATACACGCAATACTTCTGGACACTCATACTGCCCTGCTCAATATGTAAGAATCTATCTGCTCGGGCTCGCCTGACCTCAGGAGGCAAATAATGGCGGATAAAGGCATCTGAGAACTCTCGCCACACAGTTGGGGGGGGGGGGCATTCTCTCCCCTAGACAGCTCCCAAGTCTGATACCACTGTACTGTAATATCACGCAGCCTGCACGAAGCCAACTCTACGAACTCGACCTCATCCGCATGCATAACCCTCAAAGTCCTCTGCATACCATCAATGAAATTTTGGGGGTCCATATTCTGCTTTACCATGGAAAACTCTGGAGGACTTAACCCAAGGAAGGTCTTAACCCTCGAACTACCAGTCCCATCTGCCTAGTCAACACCAACTCCCTGTCGCTGAGCCTGGGCGGCTACTAATCTGGTCAACAACCGTACGAAATGCCACACATCCTGGCCCGCATCCGGCCGGCGAACTCGGGGCAGCGGCCGGGAGGCGGTGACGCGATGTCCTCGTACGCCCTCACTCTCGAATCTCATCTTCGAGCTCTCGTGGCCCGTCGAGCGTGGCTAGCTGCATCACCTCGTGGCTTTCTTGCCCTTCCCGGGCACTCGTAGCTTTCTTGGGAGGCACGAAATCATAACAATTCATCGAAAGCGAACGCCTAACACGGCTCTATCGCACAATCTAGGAGAGAAAGAATGACATCATCCTAAATGTCCCGTAGCCTCCGTTTATGTTCGGCCGCACAACACGCCCATAAACAAGACTCTGTACTAGACACGGTCCGTAGACAACCCTACAACAAAACTGCTCTGACACCACTTCTGTCACGACCCAACAGATGAGCCGTGACGGGAGTCCGACCTCTAGCGACCAAATACCCCTATACTCATATCTGAATCTTACTAAATATCAAGGGCCCATAATGTCATAAACTGATCTCATAAAAGGAAAACATCAAAACTCTAAACAATCTGCATATATACACAAACGTCATGACGAAGAACAAAGGCAAGCCGGCCTAGGTCGCTACATATACCGTACATAAAAGAATAGAAGCCGACAAGGCTACATCATCCGACTAATACATACATACCGTCTACGTACCTCTACCGAAACAAAAGGCGTAGAAAAGGACGGACACGGCCCCGTCATACCCATATGCATACACATCTCGGGGGCATACCAAACGGATCGTAGCTCCGGGATCGAATGGGTGTACCGACCACCGCTAGATCTAGAGGTCCTCTTTGTACCGACCACCGTTCGCCTCCCCGTACTCGGGCATGAACGTAGCCTCCTGAGCAACGGAGTGTCACTACGGATAATGTACTGAGCATGTAAAGCATAAGAGCAACATCATATATATATATATACACATGAGAATCATGGATAAGATCTCGTAACTCAAAAAGCTGAAATGATCATCGCATGTACTTGTATGAACTAGTATGCGCTTCGAATGTGCATAAATCTGTATAACTGACAATGCCTCTGTAGGCACATAATATGCATGTTCATGCCTATCAATGAATGTCATACATCTATATATATATGCATATATAACGTCTGATATGTGCGCGTATATAACGCCTGTCTCTTTTCTCATGTCATATCGGCCTCTCTGCGGCCATCATCATATACACTTTGTTGCGATACTTGCGCCCTCATTCTCATATTATCATCATAGTGCACTAGCTAATCGGTGGTAATGCGTATATAACGCTTACTCCTTTCCATACCCATATACATATAATACTTGTATATAACGCCTTCGTCCACGGGTCAACATATATATATATATATATATATATAAAAATGAATGTAATGCATGAATAACTGTATACATAAAACTAGACCCATGAATGTAAGGAATAATCATAACGGGGTGCATGAATGCCTAAAAATCGAAATACTTCTAATGCTTCTAAGAGTAGAGTAATATGGACTCGCTTACTCGCTTATTGGATCATATCATAGGATCATGCCAAAATAAGGAAGAGGTAGCCTTAACATACCTTGGCGTATATCAAATCGTCCAACTCCTACTTCTCGACTTGTACATCTACAATTAAGATAACATAGACCTTCATCAGACTATGTACTTCACTTATTAGCCCCTTTAGATGCACGGAGAGCTTATCGAATCATTGGACGGCCGTTTCTCTCATAAGCTTAACAACCCTTCAACTTCTCATTCACTTTAACACCAACCATAACAACAATAACAACACTTATATATATATATATATATATATATATATATATATATATATATATATATATATATATATATCCGTTTTCAATCATCTCCTAAAACAACCCTATAGTACTACATTGCCCTTTATCAACTTAACACTTCCACAACTACTTTCTCTTCACTTAACATACTAAACTCTTGATAACCAACTTAACTATAAGGGTAGAAATCATTTACATACCTTGAGGGATCAAGAATCCCAAGAATCACTTCAACTTCAACTCCCTAAACTCCACAATTTGAAGAAACCCTAGAAGCAACCTTCTTCTTCACCATCTCGGGTTTACGAGGTCCGGGTCTTGTCAAATCTTTACTAATATGATGGAAAATATTAAGAGAAAATATTTTAGGGTTTTCTGGTTTTTGGAAGGAGGAAAATATCAAATAGGATCGTGGACCACCTATTTATACTTGAAAGCCAAAAAAGCTACAGCGGTCCGGTTCGATGAGCGGGTCGACGGTCCGTTGACTTGCCCGTCGACCTGCGCCTGCAGATGCATGGCTGCGGGATCCCATCGACACCTGACGTTGACGGTCCATCGAACATGTCGACGACCCGTCGACAATGACTGGTGTCCTGTAGGTTTTTTTGGTTTAGTTCCGATCGCGTCGACTTGATTCGCTCAACTTCTAACTCTGTAAATTACTCGAAACACATACTGGTACTCTTGTACACGGGATAAGGCACTTTCTATCTCCAAACTCGGGCTCGGGTCTCTATTCCAAGGTCATACCCGGCTAGGAAACCACAGATTCTACTACTACAAAGACGAGAGGTGTAACAAATCGAGGCAAGATCCCTACAATATACTCGTGGATTTACGATAATTCAAAGTTATACTTGTTGAATTATGTTGTATATTGTTGAATTGAGCGAAGGATGGGATAACCCGAAGTGAAGAATGTTTGTCGCATGATATGGATGGATTATTGGAATTATCATCATATATATTGAATCGTTGGTTGTTGTTGTTGTTATGGTTATTTTGATTATGTCGGGATAGCGTAAAAACAGAGGAAGTGTTGTCGAATTTTTTGTAGAACGAATTCTTCAGGACTACAAGATTTAGATAAGTTGAATCTACAAAATCTACCGAATTGACTAAGAAAATTATTTATCGATATAGGTTTTGGGACGAAAGGATGAGCAATGGATTAAGGGAGCGAGTCAGGTTAGTGAGACAACAGAAACAGGTATGTAAGGTTTAGCTGTCCTCATTTCCTTGGCACGAGTCTTAGAGCTATGTAGCATGCATGCTTTTCCATTCGAACCGTTTGAAGTTTTATAAAGAAAGGATATGTTTTTATAAGCTGGATTTTGAGAAAAAGCCATGTTTTACGAGATTTATTGATTTTATGAAAAGTATATTTTATACGATTTTCTCTAAAAGAGCTTATTGATTATGACTAAAAGTCCATTAGTGCGCATTCCTTGACCCTTGTTAAATTCCACAATGTCACATCTAACCATAAGCTTGTTTATTGATATCATAACTATTATTGATTGTCCTTTTGGCCTCGATATGCATTCCATAACTAATTCGGAGGTCATGACCTTACGTCACTCCGAAAGGCCCATGTCTATTTCTTGAACTCTACATGCATTTATATATATACTCTATTTGCACTATTTTATCGACCAAGCCGCCTTATAGTCGGCAGGGTACGGCACGTAGATGTGCGACCACTGATCAATTGGGTATGTTCTTGAGTCCCGAAAAGGGCCGGGTACGTTATGATGATGATGATGATGATATTTTCCCCGTACGCGAGACGCCTCGGACGCGGGAAGATATGATGATGATGATACTGCTTATTTACCGAGTCTCGAAAGGGTCGGGTACGATATCTCACCGGTACGTTTTATATATAGATATACACACACTATATTGCATATGAAAATTGTTTTATCATGCATTGCATATTAACTGCTTTCATATTATGCCCTTCGTTTTTCTTATCTTATGGTTATGTCTTGTTTTATTACTGTATTTCATCCTGCCTTACATAATTTGTCACACCCTAATTTTCGACAGGGTGTGATGGGCACCCGACCCTTACTTAAGGCCGAGCGAACCCGCTGACTCTCGTGATACTCATAACCATACTGGCCCACAAAATATGACATAAGTACATAATGAAAACTTTTTTTCCGAAAACAAACATGCCTTTCATCTTATCAAATCAAATAAAGCTTCCGTAATCATAACAAATCCAGAATAATAAGCGTAATGATACATCGGCTTACATAGCCGCTTACAAGCGACATCTCATACACACGACAACGTTCGCAAAGTCTCTACCATAACTTCAGATACCATACAAAAGCACTCGACTCGGCGGACTCCGAGGAAATGGAGCTCGCCAATCATTGAACATCTTCTCGCTAACATCACCTACTCATCAGGGGTACTGCTAACGGATGAAACGCAGCCCCCGAAGAAAGGGGGTCAGTACGAAATATGTACTGAGTATGCAAAGCATGAAATACGAAAAATGAGGTCATAATCGAAATAGGGGTACAAAAAGTGAGCATAACAACCCGAAAACCAAAGTGCTTGCATCTGAAGTACAAATC
>NW_026719379.1:0-17342 GCF_029784015.1 Lycium ferocissimum | reverse complement strand
TTTATTTCTACACTTCACAACGTACACAAACCATGCATAACATATAAAAAGGAAGATTGAACCTTACCTTCTTCACTTGATTCTTCAACTTAGCTAGGCTTGTTCGCAAGAATTAGTGTTTTGTTTGTTCCAACAACTATTCCACGTTGAAGAGGACCTTCCAATTGGTAGAAAAACTAGAAGAAAATATTTTTGGTGATCAATTTTTGACCTCAATTTTTCATGGTCATGGCCGAATGGTTGCTTGTTCTCTTCTCTCCAAGCTTCTTGAAATTTCTAAGTGTTAAGGATGAAGAATGTGATGACTTAGTCATCTTTTACTTCATATATTTGCTTCCATGTGGCCATGGCCCACATCCCATGTGGCCGGCCACCTCCCTCTTAATTCATGAAATATTTATTTTCCTAATATTCACTTTTAGTCCCAAATTTCTTTAATATTCCATGCCCACAAAATCATAAGCACTTATGCCTTAAAACAAGATCGTGGTTAAAATTCTCGACTTCGTATCCCGGACTAGTCTTGTCCCTAACTTATCGTGGTTAACTCGGATTTTCCCGGTGTACAAAATACGGGATATAACATCCTTCCCCCCTTTAGAACATTCGTCCTCGAATGTTTAACTAGCTCCGTAAGGTCTTATAAGGACCTCAGGGGGTTTCCTTGAACGCCATAACGTACAATCTTATCTATTAATCATATTTCTTCTTCATCTCCTCTTTAACTTCTCAAGTCATTTCCTTTTCGTCATTATTCCGTCACAATACTTTAAGAAGGCCACGTCTTGAGTACGCACCCTTCTTGCCTTGCGAACGATATAACAAGGTCTAATATATCTCGGGTTAAACTTCTCCTTCTTGTCGAATCTCGTTACACCTTCCAAGGGTGATATCTCTAAGCGTACCCACTCGCCAATCTAGAGTCCTAAGTGTCGACGCCAATCGCCGTCATATGATTTCTATCGTTTCTGAGCTACCAATAGCCGTTCCTTACTTTACTGCCGTCAACTGATATAATTCGACGTATAAATTCACCCTTCTTTAGTAACCAGCTAGCTCTATCCATCTTGCTTAACTCATCTTATAATCCTCTTTACTCAACTTGTAACATTCTAGGTACATTATCTCGGGTCACCCTTTTATCTTTAATTCAACTCCGCTATCTTCCCTTTACTCAGATCTTGCTTTCAACTTTTTGATCACACATTAGGTGGCAGTCTTTACAAGAATATACAAAGGTACTCAATCTAGCCCAAAAATACCCTAGCATGGCTTCACTAATCCTTACGCTTTACTTGGTCTCCGCCTCTCTTACCCTATAACTGGTATCGGAATAGATTTTTGGTTCCACCATAGTCACGTCCCGTTTGTCCTTCATACTAGTTCTGTCTCGGCGATTTAGCTTAAACCATCTTTCCTACACGCACCCAGAATATTGTCACCGTATGGTTACTACTGAATCCAAACTTCTCTCGTTAGATATTCTCTTAGTCTCATCTCCTAATATGTAAATATAGCTACTCTAGTACGACTTGTACAAAGTATATTCCATCTTAGTTACGGTCTTTCCTCTTCTGGTTCACTCTGCTCCACTCATTCCTTATGTCCTAACATTCATATGGCCTACCCCCGTCACTCTCTTTTACTTTCTTGTGCACACTCCTCTAATGTTCCCACTTCCTACTATCGGAGGTTTCTATTTTTCTCTCTCTACTATCCATAGGTCGCATTATTAGCGAACAACCCTATTGCTCACATTTTAGTTCTAATTCAAATGCAAGTTACCTTTCACCACGCTGTAGTAAATCACTCGTTATCGTCCTCTTGTCGTATTCTCCCTTTAAGTCTCCACTTTCTAATGTCATATCATTCAGGATCTCTACAAATAAATTTTCAGCACTATCTCAATTACTATCCTAGTTTTCGCCCTTCTTTACTGGTTGTTTAGATCTTACTAGCTTGTTTCGGCGAGGAATCTTACCTGTAGCCCGAGCATCCGTATCAAATGTGTTATAGCATCGATTGTCTTAATCTTATACTTGCATCCCTCGCACTCGCTTCCCCCCCTTTAAGGGTGCGCTCATACTATTGCCTGATTATGCTTCGCCTTATGTCTATATTTCCAATCCCAGCTAGGCGGCACTTTTATTCCGACATTCTGATCCTCTCGCCATTCATCTACTCACTTTCTTTCTTTTCTAACTATCATCGTGTTAATATTTCCCAAGCTTAACCTATGGTGAAACGGCATCAGCTTGCCTTGTGACATTTGAGCCATTTATTATTCTTTTCACCTAAACTTCATTACCCTGTCCAATTAATGCCTTTCATATACCGCCACGTTGGTGTCGTAATGCATATATCGCCGGATGCAAATATGTACGGATATTATGTGCATACTTATATAGGCATAACTACTATCTCACTTACTACATACTCCCAAACACTATCCTAACTCACCCTAATCCTAAAGCCGTGACGCACTCTTCTTTTTTTTCCTCGGTCTAGTCCACTCCGGCCTGCGCGACCTCTTAAGGTTTCCGCTCCCTCCGTGTATTCTAATTTCCCTTAGGCTACTCTAGCTTCCTATTTGCTTCCTATGCCCGACTTTGTAAGACTTTCGAACACTTCCTGCGGGTCACCCATCCTAAAATTGCTCTCACTCTAGCACGCTTAACCCTAACTCCGATGAAATACGATGCTTTAATGCTAGTATAATCGCGTCCTCCTCACCGCATGACTTTCATCACATGATTTAGAGCAAATTAAGGTCTTAACAGACTTCGAAACGTTCTCGTAACACTCCCTTCGAATTAAAAAGGGTCTCTCACTCTTTTGACTCTATAATTACTACTCTAACCCTTTTTCGATCCTTAATATTCACTTTTCACCTACGGGTACAACTATTTTCCGTCTTAGACTACCAGGTTCCCAATGGCGACGGACACACCTTGATTGCCATTACTGGTAAATACTTGGTTATCGACCTTTGAATTTCTACTTATCGCTATTAAATAACATTCGTACAATATATACACGTACATAAAAAATATCATAATAAAGACTCATATACCTGTGTCCGCATTTGGCCCGCCACTCCGATCCCCCGTCTACCGCCAACACACATGCGGTTCGAAGGACCGCTAGAATCGGGGAGCTCCGCCGCGGCCTCTACCACCGCCCATCGGCGTACCCCCGCCCGTAGGCGCACGGCCACCGAAGAAGACGAACCACACCCGACCCGCAGGGCCGAGCCGCACCACCCGACCTACCCCCATATGACACTCTCTCATGATAGGCCTTTGGCGGCCGCGAGCAAAACAAGCACCCGTGGCGCACCCGCATTCCCCCGTGGCGCCCGCCACACCGAGGGGCACCGAGGCATATGGCCTCGTCTCGGCTCAAACCCCCGCTCGACCGTGAACCCGAAGCCCCGGAACTCGACCGGCTCCCGAATACCCCGTGCTATCAACTCTCCCCGCCCGGAACCGGGGGTGCACTCGCGGCCGGGCCGACACGAATACCCGCACGTACGCGGTCCCCGCCGAGACTCCCCGCAATATCCACCGATCCAGCCCTCTTGGGCCGGCCCCTATCATAATCTCTTTCGGCCGACGCCCCCTATGTCGCTCCTCCATCCCCTCGGGCATACGCGCCGTACCCGTGCAATATCCATACCGGCCGAGAAGCCATCGCCATACAGCTATCAATCGTAACCATCCAGCCCCATCATATACCGGCGCACCCCGTCCGCCATATTCGCCACAATAGTAGGCGCGCGTATCTAGCCAAAGAATCAAACTCAAGGCTATACTCCCGAACACTCCCCGTCGTTCGCTCTCGAAATGTAGAAATCTATGAACTCCCTGGCCGCCCCGTCTCGCGGGCAGAAAGTGGCCAAGAAAGGCCTCTCCGTGAACTCGTCCCACACGGCTCGGGGAGCACCCTCGCCCCCTCGACAACCTCCCAAGACGCATACCAATTAGCCGCAACATCCCGCAGCCGATATGAAGCCATCTCAATGGACTCGGTCTCCGGAAGCCCCATTGCCGCAACCGCACGCCGCATCTCGTCCGATAAACTCCCGGGGTCCTCCCTCGGCTTTGACCCGAAAAACTCTGGGACACAAGTCGAAAATCACGAGCCCTCTGATCCGTCATACTCGCCCGCATGATCACCTCCTAATCCGCGCCCGCGAGCCCGCCCCGCCACAATCCTAGTCAACAACCGGACCGCATCTCGCATGGCCCTATCCTCCGCCCCCCGGCCGAGGAGCCGGAGGCTCGTGGAACCGGGACCCCCGGGAGCCGTCCCCCCGATCCGCCGCTGCTGCTGCACCAAGCCCCTCCGGCGACGGCGGGGCGAACCGACCGCCGTCGGGCACAACCTCAATAGGCTCGCCGGGCACGGCCCCTAGTAACTCTCCGGCCCGGCTAGTCTCTCCCGCCGCCGTAGACTTGCTCTTCCGGGCAACCGCGGCCCCTGAGCTATCGCCGAAAACATAACAATTCCGTTGGGAGTCATCCCGATAACACGCCTACCGCACGATCTAAGATCGAAGGAAAAATAATATCCTAAATGTCCTCGTAGCCTCCCCGTTTATAGACGTGGTGCACAACACACCGATAAACAGACTCTACTAGACACGATCCGTAGACATTCCGAGGACGAATCGCTCGATACCACTTTTGTCACGACCCAACCCCGTAGGCCGTGACTAGTGCCCGAGCCGGCACTCGCACCCACTACTTTCCATAATCGCACCATAGCGAACATACTAAGAACTTATACATACGGGAAAGCAAAAGTGATTCATATCTGACGCATATATATATATATATATATATATATATATATATATATATATATATATATATCATAATATAACTTGGGATGTACAAAAACGCAACCGAACAATACTACCCACACCCCACATATATATGTCTACGACCTCTAAGAGTAATCACGGAATCATATGACGGACAGACCCCGCCGTACCCGAATAAACACACATATATAGCGAAAAGGAGTCCGTACCAAAATGTGGGCTCCTAAGGGGAGCACTCCAAACGGGCCGAGTGGGTGTCCCAACCGGCGGATCTCCAAACGTATCGTCCGTACTCGCGGGCACGAAACGCCCCCCGAAGAAAGGGGGTCGACGGAATATGTACCGAGTATGTAAAGTACGTAGTACAAAACAAGGATCATAATCGAGGTAGGAATTACAAAAAACAAGTATAATGAATTTCGAAAATCATAAGACTTGCCGTTGAAAACATATAATATGCATAACGATAGCATAAAACCACTACGTGTACATATAAATAAGGTCCCGGCCCTCTAGTGAGTGATTCCGTAATTAAAATCATATGCATGTCATCATGTCATCATCATCATATATATATATATATATATATATAGTGTTATACCTCGCATTTTGCACATTTGAATATTTCGAGTTAATGGCGGAAGTCGAGGACAAGCATTATTTTTAAGATTTAGGGTTAACGTACGAAATGGTTATAAATATTATTTGCAAGAATGTCAGTAGTACGGAAATACTGAGAAAGGCTAAGTGGTAAAAAGAGAAATTTGCAAAAGCTGGGCCAATGAAAATAATGTGGAAGGCTAGGGGGCAAATGGTAACATCGAGGAAAGTTTATGGGCAAACGTGAATTCCACAATGATCAAGAAAAGGCCAAGGGATGACCAAGTCAAACCATTAAGTCATCATTTATTTTTAAGAAAAAGAGAAGAAAACTCTAGAAAAAATTGGAAGAAAAAAGAGGGGTACGTGTACGGTCATGCCAAATATATATATAGGCATGCAGAAGGTCAAATATATTATAAACTACCATTTTTCATCCTTGGAAATTTCAAGAAAATTGTAGAAAGAACAAGGAGAGTCATTCGCCATAGTCATGGCCGAACAAGCTCCATGAAAGTTTGTCATGAAGAGTTGGTTCCTTCAAGTCTTCCTACTAATTGCAAGTATTCTACAAATTTAGCCATGTTGTCAGAGCAAGAAAAACACCCTTTTCGAGAGCCCATCCTAGCCGCGGGTGAAGCATATGGAAGAGGTAAGATTTCCTTCTTGTTTTCATATATTATGGATGGTTTGCGAGTTGTCAGGAAGTCATGGAAACGTAATGGAAGCCGTGGAATTATGGTGTTGTCAGTGTGGCCGTGTATACTAGCTTGTATAGGAGAGAAGAACCAATTTACTTAGTATGGTCGATCATGGTTTTATGAATATTTCTTGGACGTGTTTCGTGATATGTAGAAACGAAGGAAACTCAGCGAAACTATATTGGTCAAGTTGTACCGTGTGTGCATGGTTGCGCGGGAATAAATAATCTACACGGTACTCAACATGTTTGTGCGTTGTTGTAATGCGCAGAAAATGAATGAAACTCATGAAATTGTATATGCCGAGGTTGGCCGTGTATGGGCTGGTTCGGGGGGCTGCTATGTTAAACTAATTTTATGTAATATTTGGTTGTTGTTTATTTGGGTGGGACTAGGTATTTTAAAATGAAGGTTTAATAACCGTGTTGGGTATGTAGTTGTTTTAGGTTGATTGTAAGATAATGTGAATTCAATATAGCTTCTTGTATTGATGAAAATGATGTTGCTAATATATGGAATTGTCGATGATGTAACGGAATTTGAAGTAGAAATGTAATGTTGTGTGTCCTCATGGAATTTGGGTGGTTTCTGGGTCACATTTGTTAACGGGATAGATTTATGCCGCATATTTGTGGGTTGCTTGAAGTGTCCTTTTGAATCGTGCTTGAATGGTCGTATTAATAATTGAACGTATATCGATAATGCGAGCTTGAATGCACGTATTATTTGAAGGTGAATTCGAAACGGGTTGAATTGAATATTGACGTGTTACCAGAATAATCATTGATATTGTTGTTGGTTGGCCGGTTGAATTCCGGATTGTTGTTGATTAAAATGAGCCGAGTTGATTTTGGGCATGGCATATTTACAAGGGAAGTGGCCGCCGAAATTTCGGTAGGCAAGTGTACCTTAAGATTCAATCTCTAAAAGCTTCTAACCAAGGTTTGGTAAATGCGACCATTTGTAGATTTTGGCGGATTCGGAGCTTGAATTTGGAGGAGCGTAAGAAGGGGAAAAGGTATGTAAGGCTTCACTTTCTTTCTTTGGCATGTCTTAGATGTAATAGGCTTGAATACGTGTCTCGGGATTACTGCGATCCTAGAAATCCGAGATTGAAATTTGATTACTATTCATTCAAGAAATTGAATCAAATGTTCATGAATAGGTTGAAAAGAAGGGTCTAAACATCTAGAACTTGCAGGAATAAGATCCGTATGCCCTAAGACTCTTATAAGTCATGTCACGAAACGTTTTATACGTAAATTATGTACGCCGCCTCATTTGACTCGAGGTGGGCCCACTACTCCCGGATTCCCTCCCCGTTGTTATTGGGCTTATTTTCCATTCTATGGCTAAGAACACTTATGGACATCTTTCCGACTACTAAATAAAGTTGTTTTTAACTAAACCCTCGACTCCAAGGTATGATTTTCTTTACTAAAAGTTTACAAGTGTTTTTCCAAAATATACATTTTTCTTTAAAAACTAAGTTTTACAATATTACTTGCTTATGACCTAAACAACGACTATAATCCTATGATGACTATGAATCTATGATGTCTATGATCCTACGACGACTACGATCCTATGATGACTATGATGGCTATAATTCTATGATGTCTATGATCCTATGGGGACTATGATTCTATGATGGCTATGGTTCTATGATGACTATGATTCTATGACAACTATGATTCTATGATGACAATGATGATGTCGAATATGCTATGTCTATGACCCGATATGCTATGACATGTTCTATGTTGATAGTCTCGCCTTATGATTATCGTTCCTTCAAGGTGAGACAAAGCGACCATGATTACTCCATAATGCGATCGGAGGGTTCCGACCTTACGTCACTCCGATAAGTACATGATTTCCTTGGGCTCTCTTGCATGCTAAATATGAACATGGGTTGGGGGATGGGATACTTGGATACTTGAATACTTGGAAATTGGGAAGGAACTATGTTTCATTGCCACACAGTCGGGGTTTTATCATCCCGGACGCGGGATGCCCGACGCGATTTATGGCGAGCCGGGAGTTGTTACCGCACATGCGGGCGAGCGCCGTCGCGTGTACTATGACTCCGATATGACAAATAAGCATGCATGGCATCCGCCCCCGGGCACTCGTATGCGTGTTACTCGCTATCCTATGATATGTTCTATGTTCTCCACGTTATTACTCATATGATTCCTACATTATATGCATCCCAGTCCGGATTGACATATATTCCATGTTCTATGTTTCTATGACGGTTATTGTTCATGTATACATTCTCTTACTATGTTATTCATGCCTTACATACTCGCACATTGTTCGTACCGACGCCCCTTCTTATGGGCGCTGCGTTTAATGCCGCGCGGTACCCCAGCACGAGTAGAAGTCATTATGTATGATGTTCCAAAGAATGTCAGCAAGCTCCACTCACCCGGAGAGTTGCCGAGTCGACATACACGTGCTATGGTCCATGTTTACGAGTTAGAGACTTTGCGTACGAGTCGTGGGTCTAGAGTGTCGGCCAAAAACGAGTTCCACCGGTTGATGTGTTTTTATTTTACGGAGCCCTCATATTTACAAACTGCGTTTACTCGAGAAACGACGGAAAGATTTTGAAAAAAAATTACTATGTATTTTACTTTACTTTGTCCTATGAATCCAAGAGAACGTGTGTGTACTAAGAGTCCGAGGGTTCGCTCGGCTCCAGAATATGGGTGCCCATCACACCCCAGTAAAGTCGGTGTGACAATAAGTCTTCAATATATTTTTGAACCATGAATCGAACTGGCGAATAGTATAAGCGGTGGTTAGAATTATGAAGGATTATGATGCTAATATTTTATACCACCCCGGAAAAGCTAATGTAGTCGCCGACGCACTTGGTCGCCGTTCAATAGGGTGCAGCATGTGAAGTTCCCCCGAGAAGAAAGAGCCGATTCGTGAACTCCACCCGTTGGCAAATGCAGGGTGCGTATAATCGACTCGGGTGTGACGCAGAATTAGTGTTAACGATCCTACATGCCTTCATCCTTGAATATGGAGATAAAGGAGCGACAATGCGAGGATCCCAAAGGCTGAATATTATTATAAAGGTGTGAAATTTCCAAGAAAAAGGTCACCATTTGAGGTCTCGGCGGATGGGGTTCTTAGATATCAAGGCAGGCTATGTGTGCCGAATGTGGCAGAATTACGCCGTCGAGTCCTAGAGGAAGCTCACTACTCTCGGTACTCCATTCATCCAGGAACAACAAAAAATGTACCATGATCTTAAAATGATGTGCGGTGGGACAACATGAAGAGAGACATAGCGAAATTTGTGGCCCGTTGTCCAAATCTCTGCCAACAAGTAAAGGTAGAACACCGGAAGCCGGGGATTATTGCAAGCGATGGAAATTCCTACATGGAAATGGGAAGTGATCAATATGGATTTCGTTGTAGGACTGCCTCGTTCCCGAGGTAAGTATGATTCTGTGTGGGTGATCGTGGATAGATTGACAAAGGCAGCTCATTTTCTCCCAGTCAGAACTACATATTCGGCGGAGGATTATGCAAGGTTATATCTTAAGGAAATTGTGAGGCTTCATGGTATTCCAATATCTATCATTACAGACAGAGGAGCACAATTTACAGCCAAGTTCTGGAAATCCTTCCAAGAGGGTCTAGGTACTCAAGTGAGTTCCGCACGGCATTCCATCCGGATCGACGGGCAAGCGAGCCGCACTATACGTACCTTGGAAGATATGTTAAGCGGGGTACGTGTTTTAGATTTTGGTGGTAGTTGGGATGACCACTTACCCTTAATCGAATTTGCCTATAACAACGGTTATCATTCCGGTATTCAAATGGCTCCATATAGGCTACCATTTTAAGAAAATGTGAGATCTCCGATCGATGGTTTGACGTCGATAAGCATACACCGATAGGCCCGAATTAGTTCAACAAGCGGTGGAAAAGGTCAAAATGATCCGAGATCGATTATTGACGGCCCAAAGGTAAAGCAAAAGTCTTATCATGACAACCGCCGACGAGCACCTAGAATTTCAAGTTAATGGTTGGGTATTCTTGAAAGTATCGCCAATGAAGAGGAGTGATGAGATTTGGCAAAAGGGAAAATTGAGTCCGCGATATATCGGACCCTACAAAATCATCCGTAAGGTGGGTCAAGTAGTGTCACACCCCGACCTTACTAGGGTGTGATGGGCACCCGACCCTCCTCGCAGTCGAGCGAACCCTTAGACATTCGCGTAATAAAACCTCGCCATTTCGAAAACTTCTAAAACATGGAACTTTTCAAACAACAATCATTAACCGGAAATACATATTCTTTTAACATTTACAAATTATTCGCACTTCCCGACGCACTATCCCATCACGGGACGCGTCCGCAAAGTCTCTAGAGTGTACAAATCTTTACGGCACCGCACTCGACCCGGCAACACTCCGAACCGAGATGGAGCTCTCGCCAATCCTGATGAACCGACTCACAGCAAAGTCTTTTACTCGTCTCGCGCATACTGCGCGGGCACGCCAAACGCGGCCCCACGAAGAAGAAGGCCGCACGAATATGTACCGAGTATGTAAGCGATAACAAATAATAACCATACCAATTTAGAGGGAAGAAATCACAATCACGTCTAGTGTACTTTCGCAAGAGAAAACATAAATAAATACACGAGTCTCAACAAGCTTTTAAGTAAATAATCGCAGTCCAAGCAACGAATCCGTAGTAAGTAATATAATCTAGAACACCTCTTCTAAAGAAGTAATGCAATACATCACATGCGCCGCTTCCGGCAAAATAATGATAACCCCTTCGGGCGCTCGCTCTCGTTCGATATCAATGGCCCCGCCGGAGGCTCGCTTCCGGCTCAATATCAATAATGGCCCCTTCGAGGCAGCCGGCTCCTACCAATATCAATAATGGCCCCTTCGGAGCGAGCCGCTTTCGGCTCAATATCAATGGTGGCCCCTTCGGGCATTGCCGCTTCCGGTATAATAATAATAACGGCCCGCTTCCGGCATTTTAGTAATGATAAAAGTAGTAAGTGAAATGAAATAGTAAAATCTCGCACCCCTTCCGGAGTGGTTTTGGAAAAAGTAGCTCACTCGGACATAAGGCGAGGCCATAGTACTCCCGGAGAACTCGAGGCCATAGCACACTCGGTGATCGGTGAGCCACTACATCGCCGTACACCCGACCGAGGCTATAGCACGCTCGGGCATAAGTGCCGAGGCCACGCACCACCTTCGAGCGGTTTTAGAAAGTATAAATATTAAAATCTCACACCCCCATCGGAGTGGTTTTAGAAAGTTTAAATATTAAAATCTCACACCCCATTCGGAGTGGTTTTAGAAAAGTCAATTTTGTATTTCTTTGTACAAACTAGTTCTTTAAAATCATCGCTGAACCACAAACGCGTTCGTCGAAGCCATTTCTCGAAAACCGAGGAAATAATTATATATTAGGAACATTGTCATACCACCACGTACATTGTAGAGCATAATAAGGTAGTCGTCCTACTCATGCAAGTTCTAAAGGTTTAGGGAGTTCTTCCCGTCATTTCACACAATTTCTAATTCAAGTGCTTGAATGAATAGTAGTCAATTCAATCTCGAATTTCTAAGAGAGGGTTATCCCCGAGGCACATATTCAAGCCTATCACGTCTAAGACATGCCAAAGAAGGAGGCGTTCACATACCTTTTTCCGCCTCTTACGCTACTCCAAATCCCGGGCCCAAGTTCGCCAAAATGCAACGATTTTGTCGCATTTACCGATACTATTCATGAGACTTAAAATTCCAATCTTGCTTCAATACTTGTCTACCGAAATTTCGGCGGCATTCCCCCCCGTAAACACACCATCCCGAGGATATGGCTCGGCCCAAATATCAACAACCATACCAACAACAATATAAACAACCAATCCAAAACACATTCCAACCTAGTAGTCTTCTTACTACATGGTATGTCAACTTTCAATCCAATTGCGCACATTCGAACCAACATCAACGTTTACATATTCATTCACTAATTTGAGATCATTCAAACATAAACTAAGAGCATTTCAAGCTATATATCCAATATTCAACAATTTCATCAATTTCCATATTCCATCCAAAATTCTCATATATAAACAAGTCCATCCCAACACATTTTCTACTTACTACTTCATCACTAACAACCATAATCCACCCTTTAACAACTTCATTATCTTAATACCATGAAATCACATTAATGTGACGTAATTCTCCACATTCCATTTTCATGCAAACTTAACCCATATATCCTTCATTTACATTATAAAAATCACAACACAATTAAGATGTTAAACAAAATAAATCCATCATTAGTTCATCACTACACATCCCACGGCCAACATACAATTTTCCAACTTCATCCAATTTTCGTTCAACTTTCATTTCCAATACAATTGCCATAATGACCACAACTAGAATACTACATAAAACTTAATTAATCTTGCCTACACCTAATACATGCATACACACGGCCACACCGTACATTAACTTCCCATATTTTCATGAATTTTATCCATCCCCACATACTACAATGTAAATGAACCCTTCATGAATTTCTCTTGAATTCCCGTGAAATGACCATTTTGCCCCTAGCCTTTTTAAATATTTCCATGAACCATTTTGCGAATTTTCCTTTTTCGCCCTCAACCTCTCACAATATTCCCATACTAATAATGTTCATAAGCAACATTCATAGCCACTTGCATTAAAATAATTTTGAAAATCGTCTCGCCCGTAACTTTCCACGACGACTTCGAAATATCCAACGTACAAAATACGGCTATAACATCCTCCCCGCTTTAGAACATTCGTCCTCGAATGTTCGATCGATCTTAGCGGGGTCTTACAGCACCTTGGGTGGGTTCCTTTATAGTTGCCCTTTACTTGTATGCCATTTCCTTATCCTTCATCTTATCCTCCTTAGCCTTTACACGAATCCTCATTTTATATCACCAGCTTCCTTTCCGATACTTAAGAATATGGTAATTCCCTCTTTGGTCTAACATGATATAACCTCCCCCTTTTTGGAGGCTGCGTGCACCAACGATTCTTCTTTCCGACTCCGCGCACGACATAGCGCACCTTATCATAAGTTTTCCTTCGCTTCCTCGATCTCCTCACGTTATGAGGTGTCATACATGTTCATATGCATATATACACATACAATTAGCATCACTAATCCACAAAATACTTCCGACATTATTCAAGCCTATTCAAATTCGAGAACCGTGACATACTTTTCATTTTCTCTTTAATCGGGCACGTCGCACGCCGCGTAGCCTTTTGTAGTCTCCAATCAATCTCGTATACCGACTTCACTTGGGCCGTTACGGTTTCTCATTTGTCCTTTGCAACTAAATCTTTGGAATTTCTTGCTTCCTTCCTGGGTCACCCATCCCGAAATCGCTCCCACCCGAGCACGCTTAACCTCCGAATCTTTGGTGGAATTGTGCTTTATTACCGATATAATCGCATACGCTTTTTCATATGGCCTTTATTACATAATCTGCCGCGAGTCAAAGTTTTACGGTACTCCGAGGCGTGTTCGTAACACGTCCTTTCTCTTGCAATTACCGTTTTGCCCTTTTGATTCTTAACGTTCACCTTGGCTTCCATTCTCCCGACTTACATCACGCAATACTTCAATATTCTTACCTCATCCAATACGCCTCGTCAACGGCAGACCATTGTTTACCGACCGTACTTTGTATCGTTGATGCCATGGGTCGCTTTCTTTTATCGCGTCCTTTAACTGAAATAGAAGGTTAGTACGATGCGGACTTATACCCTATGACCGGGCTCTATCGCACGATCTTAGATATGAAAGAAGGTCAACAATCACACTAGATGCCCGTAGCCTCGCTTATAAAATGTGGCGCGCTTCACATCATAAAACGGACTACCCGACACACGACTTTGCGTACAACCCCAGGAGCCGCACCGGCTCGATACCACTTTGTCACACCCCGACCTTACTAGGGTGTGATGGGCACCCGACCCTCCTCGAGTCGAGCGAACCCTTAGACATTCGCGTAATAACCCGGCCATTTCGAAACTTCTTAAAACATGAACTTTTCAAACAACAATCATTAGCCGGAAATACATATTCTTTTAACATTTACAAATTATTCGCACTTCCCGACGCACTATCCACGAGGACATGTTCACATAAAGTCTCTAGAGTGTACAAATAAATGCTACGGCACCCGATCAAGAGACTTGACGGTAACACTCCCGAACCTAGATGGAGCTCGCCAATCCCACGGGAATGGCCCTAGCAAAGTCTTTTACTCGTCTGCGTACTCGCATTGGCATGAAACGCAATTTCAGAAGGAGGGTCAAGACGTGAATATGTACCGAGATGTAAAGCGATAACAAATAATAACCATAGCTCAATTTAGGAGGGAAGAAATCACAATCACGCTCATTACGCGGCCTTTCGCTTAAGAGAAAACATAAATAAATACACGAGTCTCAACAAGCTTTAAGTAAATAATCGCAATCCAAGCAACGAATCCGAGTAAGTAATATAATCTAGAACACCTCTTCTAAAAGTAATGCAATACATCACATGCGCCGCTTCCCAAGAAAATAATGATAGCCCCGCCGGGCAGGCCGCTTCCGGCTCGATATCAATAATGGCCCGCCCGGGCGGCCGGCCGGCCCAATATCAATAATGGCCCCTTCGGGCAGCCGCTTCCTACCAATATCAATAATGGCCCCTTCGGGCAGCCGCGGCTCAATATCCCAGTATGGCCCCTTCGGCATTGCCGCTTCCGCATATAATAATAACGGCCTTTCGGCATTTTAGTAATGATAAAAGTAGTAAGTGAAATGAAATAGTAAAATCTCGCACCCCTTCCGAGTGGTTTTGGAAAAAATGGCTCACTCGGACATAAAAAATCGAGGCCATAGTACTCCAGTGAGCTCGAGGCCATAGCACACTCGGGATCACCCGAGGCCGCGACCGCTCGTACACGGACCGAGGCTATAGCACACTCGGCATAATTTGAGGCCACCGCACCCTTCCGAGAGCTGTTTTTAGAAAAGTATAAATATTAAAATCTCACACCCCCATCGGAGTGGTTTTAGAAAGTTTAAATATTAAAATCTCACACACCCATCGGGAGTGGTTTTAGAAAAGTCAATTTTGTATTTCTTTGTACAAACTAGTTCTTTAAAATCATCAGTGAACCACAAACGCGTTGCCGAAGCCATTTCTCGGAAAACCGAGGAAATAATTATATTAGGAACATTGTCATACCACCACGTACATTGTAGAGCATAATAAGGTAGTCGGGTCCCTCTACTCATGCAAGTTCTAAAGGTTTAGGAGTTCTTCCATCATTTCACACAATTTCTAATTCAATTCTCTTAATGAATAGTAGTCAATTTCAATCTCGAATTTCTAAGAGAGGAATTATCCCCGAGCACATATTCAAGCCTATCACGTCTAAGACATGCCAAAGAAGGAAAGTGAAGCTTTACGTACCTTTTTCCGCCTCTTACGCTACTCCAAATCCCGGGGCCCAAGTTCGCCAAAATACGCAATTTGGTCGCATTTACCGATTACTATTCATGAGACTTAAAATTCCAATCTTGCTTCAATACTTGTCCACCGAAATTTCGGCAGCATTCCCCCGAACACACCATCCCGAGGATATGGCTCGGCCCAAATATCAACAACCATACCAACAACAATATAAACAACCAATCAAAACACATTCCAACATAAGTAGTCTTCCTTACTACATGGTATGTCAACTTTCAATCCAATTGCGCACATTCGAACCAACATCAACGTTTACACATATTCATTCACTAATTTGAGATCATTCAAACATAAACTAAGAGCATTTCAAGCTATATATCCAATATTCAACAATTTCATCAATTTCCATATTCCATCCAAAATTCTCATATATGAAACAAAACCATCCCAACACATTTTCTACTTACTACTTCATCACTAACAACCATAATCCACCCTTTAACAACTTCATTATCTTAATACCATGAAATCACATTAATGTGACGTAATTCTCCACATTCCATTTTCATGCAAACTTAACCCATATATCCTTCATTTTTACAATTATAAAAATCACAACAACACAATTAGCATGTTAAACAAAAATAAATCCATCATTAGTTAATCACTACACATCCCACGGCCAACATACAATTTTCCAACTTCATCCAATTTTTCGTTCAACTTTCATTTCCAATACAATTGCCATAATGACCACAACTAGAATACTACATAAAACTTAATTAATCTTGCCTACACAATACATGCATACACACGGCCACACCATGCCAACTTCCATATTTTCATGAATTTTATCCATCCCCACATACTACAATGTAAATGAACCCTTCATGAATTTCTCTTGAATTCCCGTGAAATGACCATTTTGCCCCTAGCCTTTTTAAATATTTCCATGAACCATTTTGCGAATTTTCCTTTTTCGCCCTCAACCTCTCACAATATTCCCATACTAATAATGTTCATAAGCAACATTCATAGCCACTTGCATTAAAATAATTTTTGAAAATCGTCTCGCCCGTAACTTTCCACGACGGCTCTCGCCAAATATCCAAACGTACAAAATACAAAGCATAACAAGTAGATACGAGCTAGACTTTCTGGTAACTCAGAATAATCCACCCGGTGTTCCATGTTTCCATGCTCCGCCATCGTTGGGGATCTACCAAAGATTGCACCGTCGAGGATGTTCAAATCCATGAAAAGCTAACCTATGAAGAGGTCCACTATTGCCATATTAGACAAGCAAATCGAAGGCCGGAATAAGGAAATAGCCGGTGAAAGTCTTATGGCGAAATAACAACCGAGAGAAGTGACTTGGAAAGCGAGAGGAGCATTTAAATCCGCATACCCGCACCTATTTCAACCCCTGGAAGAGATACAATGATGAAACATCGAACAATAAGGTATGTATGTTTTATTTTTATGTATATATGGGTCGTGTGTGGCCAATCTATATTGCCGTTGTGTTGTAGCCCGTGAGGTAATGATATTAGGGGCTGTTGGACAGGATGGTATCGCCCCATTTGGGGGAAACCGCAAATTTTTTTAACCCCGAGACTTAACATTCGGGGGCGAATGTTCCAAAAGGGGGAAGAATGTTAATCAAAAAATTTTTTTTGGG
>NW_026719378.1:0-11548 GCF_029784015.1 Lycium ferocissimum | reverse complement strand
TTTCTCTCCACTTTTTCTAACTAAAAAAAATGACCAACTATATATATATATATAGCCTCCATAAGCACATGAGGGGGCACATGCCCCCTCTCTTTCTAGAAGTTTCATTCCTTTTTCTTGAATTTTCTTTAAATTCCCAAGGATGACTTAATTCCTTTCTTCTTTCCTAGAGAATTTTTCTTAAAATACAAATATGGCCCCTTTCTTGAACTTTCATGAAACTCTTGTGAAATTCCCATTTTACCCCTCGAAGCTCTTTCTCAATATTACCATTTTGTCCCCCGGCCTTCCGCATTATTCCCACGACCCATTTGCCGATTTTCTCTTCTTGCCCTTAGCCTTTCTTAATATTTCCGTCCAATAATATTCATAAATAATATTCATAACCAACTCGGACATTAAAATTATTTTAGAACATGGTCTTGACCTTAATTTCTTACCATTATCCTGACGTCCGAACGTACGAAATACGACGGGTCGTAACCTTTGTGCCCCTACTCGCTTTCTTCTAGCCCCGGGAAATGCCTTCTTCTCGAGCCCCTATGCGGATAGCGCTCTCTCCCCGTGGCCGATATTGTTCCTCCGAGGTTTTGGCATGAGGCACGGATACGGGCAATAGTCATTCCATCCTGGAGCGAAGCTGTCAGACACTCCTTAATTATATGTGGCCCCAACCCACTCACGAATCGGTACACATGATCCCCCATATCAGCTATCATGGTTGGGGCATACCTGGCTAATGAGTTGAAGCGAAGGCTATATTCCCTGACGCTCATATTTCCCTGCTTAAGGTTCAAGAACATATCGGCTCGAGCCCGTCGAACCTCCGGCGGTAGGAAGTGCCGTAGAAATGCCTCAGTAAATTCCTGCCAAACCGGGGGAGGGGCATTTGCTCCCCGCGAAGATATCCAGCTATTATACCACAAAACCGCTACATCCCGCAACCTGTATGACGCCAATTCTACTGACTCTGTACTCGAAGCATGTATAATCCTCGGTTGTCCTTAGCATCTCGTCTATGAAATTCTGCGGGTCTTCCTTCGGTTTCGACCCATAAAACTCCTCGGGTTTTAGGGCGATAAAATCACGGCCCTAGCACTCCATCGCCCTATCTCCCGAGTCCGCATCTTGCCGCCGAGCCCGTGCGGCAACTAACCGTGTCAATAACTGGATGGCCTCCGTTATCGGCTGGCCCGAGCCGCTCGTCTCGCTTCCGGGCTGCCCTAGCTTTTCTTCTTCGGCGGCATTACCGAAACCATAACATAGGATTCGGAGAGAGAACATGGAAACCTAGTAGCATAGCTCTTATCGCACGATCTTAGAATACAAAGAAGGTCATATTTCCTAAATGCCCCGTAGCCTCCTCGTTTATAAGTGTGGCGCGCTACACACCCATAAACAAGACTCTCTACCGGACACGCTCGTAGACAAACTCCTAAGACCGAATCGTTCGAGCATTACTGGTCACGACCCAACTGGGTCGTGACGAGTACCCGATACTTGTACCGAGCACCCTACTTACCTATCATTTTACCTCGTACCTCTTAGCAAGGCATATGAACGACCGTATTTTTTTTTTTTTTTTTTCGAACCGAACATTAACATTAGCGAATATTATGAACATAGACTAGTTAGCTTTCGTTATCGCTTCATACAACAACACTAAGATGCCAAAATACCACATATTTAATCGTACAAATCGATCGTACATATCTGTACGAGCCTCTAGACATAGTACACTTATACATAGAAAGGGTCGAGCACTCTTAATGTCTGTGTCTTAAAATATACACAAAAGAGTACCACGGCGAAGTGAAGGCTCCGGACAACCGGAGCGCTCATGTCATGTACGGCTGGTAGAGCTCTAAAGATCAACCGCCTCTCGCCGACTCGCGCGGCATGAACGCAATGTCCACAGCAGGACGTCGCATGCGAATAGTGTACCGAGTATGTAAGGTATGGACGTAATATGCGAAAAACATAAATCATGTATAACGACATAAAAGAATTACAACACATGTTATGGGATAGAAACATAACCCGTACATATAAGTGCCCTTGCGGTGCCGTGCTTTCTTAGCTTTCCTTATATATATATATATATATATATACATAAAAATAGATATATCATATTGCCGAGGCGTCGGCAGCCGATCCATTTAACCATAAATATGCACATCCCGCGTCCGGGACGATATCATGTCATGTAATGCCAACTGATCAGGTGGATATGCGTATATAACGCTCTGCCCTTATCTCCATCTTCCCCGTAAATATATGCATGTTTCATGTACAAATATCAGCGTCTATAAACGCCACGGCTCTTTCATCATATACATATACTTATATCATATACATATAATTAGCGTACATGCGCGCTCGATTCTTTTTGTCACATGCACATACTTATATCATATATATATTTACTACCGTCTATAGCGCTCGATTCTCGCTATCATATACATATACTTATATCATGTGTGTATTTATCAGCGTCTATATAGCGCTCTGATTCGGTTATCATATACATATACGTATGTCGAGTACACACATCAATCGGGGTCGTAAAGCATAATTCCATGTATTTAAAATCCTTAGAATAGTCATTACCTACAATAGCATTGGGATATCCAGAATTAGTTTAACATTCTCATATTTTCATTGTTATAGCAAAATATATCGTCTACATATCTAACGTAGGCACTTCTCTCACCTTTGGCTTCATCGTTATCGCTATAATATCACATTCATCAGGGATACTTTTGCACTAGGATGATACCGTACTTATCGTTCAACAATCGGGACAAGGGTCGAAGATTTCCTTAGGATTCTAATCCAAAACAAGTCAAGCGAAACGATAGGAAAATTCCGGGAACACTGGGCCCACCTCGGGCCGAGTGAGATAGCGTACAAAATTTACATATGTTACGTGTCATGGCGTTATTTAGGATGGTTTTAAGGTAATCGGGTCCTCTTATGCAAGTTCTAGGGGTTAGAGGTCTTTCCAACATTTCGCGCACTTTCTAGTTCGGTTCTGCTACAAGGAAAAAGGAAAACTTTGGATGCGGACTCGGGGAATAGAGTTGTCCCCGAGGCTCGTACCCAACTTATTACGTCTAAGACATGCCATAGAAAGAAGGGTGAAACCTTACATACCTCTTTCCACTCCTTTTGCTATTCCAAATTCACGTCGTAATCTCGTCAAAATCTGCAAATTGGTCATGTTTACCAAAACTCTTATTAGGGTTCTTAGAATTGGAATCTTAAGGAAACACTTGGCTACCGAAATTTCGGCGGCACTTCCTTCCGTAAATATACCATCCTCAACATTCAATATAGCCAAATTTCTCATCAATCACAATCCGGGAATTCAAACCCGGCCAAACTATTAACATAATTCAACAATCACACTAGCAATTCACATATTCCATTCAAAATGCACGATCTCAATTTACTACTTTCTTCAAAACCTTCCGACTTCAATAAACACAATAACAACCTTATAATATATTTTCCAACAACGTCATACTAATACCATTTCTTACTACCCATGCAAGAACGTTGTCTTTCAATATACAAAATCTTCCAATTATCAATATTGTCACACCCCGACCTTACTAGGGTGTGATGGGCACCCGACCCCACATTCGGAGCCGAGCGAACCCGCTATCTCTTATTACCTATCTAATCTCTTTGGATTCTTAAATCAATTGAAGGTAAAATACATAGTAAAATTTTCAAATCTTTTCGTCGTTCTCAAATTAAACACAGTCTGTAAACATAAGGGCTCTGTAACATAAGGTATAATAAAAATACATCAACTAGTGGAACCCTTTGTAAAGCTGACACTCTAGACCCACGACTCTTCCTGCAAAGTCTCTAACTCGAACATGACATCATAGCATAGGACTCTTGACCCGGCAACTCTCCAGAGCAAATGGAGATGCCAACTCCGCTGGAACATCTTCTATAATGGCTTCTGATCATCTGGGTGTACCTGCGCGGCATGAAACGCAGCCCCCGAAGAAGAGGGGTCAGTACGAGCATTGTACTGAGTATGTAAGGCATGAATAGTAACATAGTAGGAGATATAGCTATGAGTGGCAACATAGTAAAAACTGTACTCATGAGTAATAACAAAATGGAACTGTAGAACACATCATGTGCTGTAAAAGTAGTCTCAGACATCTGAGTGCCTCTTAAGGCGGAGTCATGCATGCTTACTGTTACTCTTATATGCATCCATAGCCTGTCTGAATCACATAACATCATTAGCCCGCGTCCGGGGTAATCATCTCATGCCGCCCACTAGTGGTGATCATGCCCGGCCCTCTAGGCTCGGTGTAAACATAGCAGCCCGCCTTAGCGGTGACATGCCCGGCCATATAGGCGCGGTGTAATCATCCAATAGCTGCCCGCCTTAGCGGTGACATGCCCGGCCATCTAGGCACGGTGTAACTATCACAACTTAAGCATGCATAAGAGCCCAATCAAAAGCTATAACTTTATCGGAGTGACGTAAGGTCGGAAACCTCCGATTACATTATGGAATAATCATCATGACTTTGTCTCACCTTGAAGGGACTATTAATATAAGGCGAGACTATCAATGGAGAGTAACATCGTGAGGAAACATAAATCAGGATCATAAGACATCGTTCGTATAATTGGAATCTTTAAATTAGTCGTTATCCATAGATAGAGTGAAGAAATCAAGAAATAGTTTAACATTTTCATATTGTCATATTCATGGTAGAAACATATCCTCGACATAGTCATCATAGACATTTACTCCTATTCGACATCGTCGTTGTCATTATAAAATCATATTCGTCGTTTTAGTCATAAAAAAACTTTCAAAATCATGAAACCTGGTTTTTAGAGAAAAATGAATATTTTGGAAAACATTTGTAAACTTTTAGGAAGGAAATCATGTTTTAAAACCATTACTTCTAGCTTTTGAAAATGAAATCCTTATGGAAACGTTTAACACATCTCACATATGAATCATGCCATAGAAAGAGAAGGGACGAGCCTTAACATACCTGCGCCGCGCCTTAGTAGTTACGCTTATTCGTCCAAACTTGTTAGTCTTTTTCTCTTCAACTTTCCACTTGGCTTAGGATCATGAACTTGTACAAATGAATGATTTTCTTGTTCCAATGACTCTTCCACGTTGTAGAGGACCTTCCAATTACTTGGAATACAAGAAGAAAATGATTTTTCTCCATCAATTTCCCATGGCTCATTTTTGAGAGCCATGGCCGAAACCCTTCCTTGCTCTCTTCTATTTTTTTTTTCTTTCTTTCTCTCTTTCTCCCAACTTAATTCATGAATTAATCCCCCTCTCATGCTTATATACTTAGTCTCCTCCAATAGCAAAGGAACACATGTCTTGTTCTTGAAATTTCTTCATTACATCAAAGATGACTTGTTGTGTCATTTTTTTTTTTTTTTTCTACTCTCTTAAATTAAAAGATGACCACATATATATATATATATATATATCCTACTAATTGACCACATGCTCCCCTTGTTTCTTTTTCTAGAGTTTTCTCCCTTTTTCTTGAAATTTTCTTAAGTCAAAATAAAGAAGACTAATGTCTTGCCATGCAAGCTTTGTCCCCTTTTCAAGACTTTTCTAGAACTTTTGTAAAATTACCATTTTGCCCCTTGACTTCCACAATATTACGATGGCCATTCTGCGAATTTTTTTCTTTTTACCCTTAACCTTTCTCAATATTTCCATACTAATAATGTGCATAAATAATATTCCTAACAACTCGTACATCAAAATAATTTTGGAAACATAGTCTTGTCCTTACTTCTCACCATTGTCTCACAATATCCGAACGTATGAAATACGGGCTATAACAAATATACACACACGGCCACATACTATAATTTCCAACTTCCACTAATTCATTCAACTTTCACTTCTAATACCAATTCCACCATAACTACAACTAGATTACCACATAAAATTCAATTCATATTTCCTACACATTGACACATACTCACGGCCAACTTTCAAACAACACACCCACTTCACAAACTTTCATATTTTCATAAATTCTACTCATTTCTACATATCATTTACAACCATAACAACCAAACACTAGACAACATAATTGAATCAATGACTCCTACACACATATATATATGCACGGCCATGTACTATATTTCTCTCCTTCATGAATTTCATCCATTTTAGCATACCACAACACACATAAACCATATATAACACACAAAACAAGATTAATACTCACCTTTCTTCTTCACTTCTCCCTTGGCTACAACTTGGCAACTTGTATGATTGTGAGTATTTCTTGCTTCAACAACAACTCCACCTTGTTAAGGACCCTCTACTTGGTAGAAAGTAATTTTTGAAGGAATTTTTTTATCAATTTTCCTTGGAATTTTTCTCTTGGCCGAATGGCCTATAGATTTTCTCCTTCTTTGTTTTGTTCTTCTTTTCTTGAAAATTCTAGAGGTTATGTGATAAAGATGACTTAGTCATCTTATTTATTGACCAAATTTTGTTCAATGTGGGCTTGGACCCTATGCATGGCCGGTTGGGCCTTCCATTTTCTTTTAAAAAAATGTCAAGCCCACTTTATATTCTTAGCTAGTTCTTGTAATTTATGAAACAATTTATCCAACTTCCAACTTTGCCCTTCGTCTTTCTTCCATATTCCCACGAGTCATATTGCGAATTTTCCTTTATGCCCTTGACCTTCCTCATTAATTCCACTTCTAAATTTTTTTACAAGCAGCTCATATGCCAAACAAAATAAAATGTGGCCTTGCTTATTGTCTTCCCGCGATTGTCTTGAATTATCCGATTGCACAAAATGCGGGATATAACACATACAACCTTTATAACACATAAAACATGATTAATTCTTACCTTTCTTCTTCAACTTCACAAATAGGCTAGGGTTTGCAAGGATGAAAACGGATGGTTGGATGACCCGAATAACACTTTCACGTTACTTAGGGACCTCAAATTAGTGGATTTGCATCAACGAAATATTTTTGGGATGGCTAGAATTGGACTTCAATTTTTAAGGTTCTAGGCCGATAGCCTCTTTTTTTTTTGCTCTTCAACTTCTTGATTTTTTCTAAGTATTGGAATGATGAAGAATGAATTTGTAGTCATCTTTTGCATACTAGTAAGACTTATACATGTGTCCCATGGCCCACACATGTGTTGGACCAATTAAAATTGGCCACAACATGTGTGGGAGCCATCTCCCACTCACACGGCCAACATGGCTATTTTTGCATGATTTGCAACTTTCAATTATATCACTTTTGGTCCCAAATTTTCCTAAATGTTCCATGCCAACAAATTCATGCACAACTTATGTCTTAAAATAAAATCGAAGGTCAAAAGTCCCGACTTTGTATCCCGGAATGATTTTGTCCCTAACTTACCATAGTTAAACCGGATTGTCCAAATGTACAAAATACGGGATATAACATCCTCCCCCCTTTAGAACATTCATCCTCGAATGTTAGATTAACCTTACGGGGTCTTATAAGCACTCGGGGGAGTTTCTTTTACAACTATCACACACCCAATTCATTCATCAAACAACATAGTCAAGTAAGGGATTTAGATTACTTGTAGGCACTGGAAACAAGTGAGGATACTTCTTCTTCATCTGCTTCTCGACCTTCCCGGAGTCACTTCCTCCCAGTTATTATTCCGCCACAGCACTTTAACAGAAGCCACATCTTTATTCCGCAACTTTCTTACCTGATGATCCAATATGGCTATAGGCTACTCCTCATAAGATAGCTCCTCTGTGACTTAGATATCATCTACAGAAAATATTCTGGAAGGATCACCAATACATTTACGAAGCATAAAAATGTGGAATACCGGATGTACTGCTCCCAAATCAGCTGGCATATCTAATTCATAGGCAACATTGCCTATTTTACAAATAATCTGATAAGGCCCAATATATCTCGGACTGAGCTTTCCTTTCTTGCCGAATCTCATAACACCTTTCATAGGTGACACTTTAAGGAATACCCAATCACCAATCTGAAACTCCAAATGTCGACGGCGATTATCTGCATATGATTTCTATCGACTCTGGGCCGCTAACAACCGCTCCCGAATGAGTTTCACCTTACCCACTGCCTGCTGGACCACATCTGGGCCAATCAACTCAGTCTCTCCAACATCAAACCAGTCGATCGGTGACCTACATTTCTCGCCATAAAGTTACTCATATGGTGCCATCGAATACGGAGTGGTAGCTGTTATTATAAGCAAATTCAACAAGCGGTAAGTGATCATCCCGCTACCCCCGAAATCAATAACACGGAGTCCGCAACATATCTTCCGGCGTCTAAATAGTGCGCTCGGCTGTCCGTCCGTCGACCGAGGATGAAATCTTGTCGAGACTCACCGGGTCCCCAATCCTTCCCCGAAATGATCTCCGTAAATTAGTTAAACTGGGCACCTCTGTCGGAGATAATAGATATGGGAACTCCGTGAAGCCTCACAATCTCCTTAATATATAACCTGGCATAATCCTCAGCTGAATACGTAGTCCGGACTGGGAGGAAATGGGCTGATTTTGTCAGCCGATCAACAATAACCCAAATGAAATCATACCTCCGTGGAGCGCGAGGTAAACCTGTAATGAAGTCCATATTAATTATTTCCCACTTCCACGTCGGAATCTCCATCTCCTGCAATAATCCACTGGGCTTCTGATGTTCAATCTTAACCTACTGGCAATTTGGGCACTGAGCGACGAACTCTGCTATATCTCTTTTCATACCATCCCACTAATATAAGCATCTGAGATCATGATACATCTTCGTTGACGTTGGGTGAACAGAATAACGGGCATAATGTGCCTCACCCATAACCTGTCGCCGCAGCCCCGCAACGTCAGGTACACATAATCTGCCCCTATGTAATAATGCTCCATCGGATGTAAGCTCGAACGGGGTCTTTTCCTTCTCAAGGGCGTGTCTGTATCGTGCGGAATAGGATCCTCATACGACGCTCGCTTAATCTCTTCTGTAATAGAGATTCAGCAATACCTCGAACGAAACCCCAATATCTCCGTAATCAGCCAAGCGAACTCCAAGACTAGCCAACCCACGGATCTCACGAACCATTTCTTTTCTCTCGATGGCACGTCTGCTAGGTCGCCCATAGACTTACGGGCTGAGTACATCCGCCACAACATTAGCTTTCCCAAAGATGGTAGAGAATATCAACATCATAATCTTTCAACAACTCTAACCACCTCCTCTGCCGCAAGTTCAGCTCCTTCTGCTTAAAGATGTACTGGAGGCTCTTATGATCTGTATAAATATCAACGTGAACACCATATAAATAATGTCTCCACATCTTCAAAGCATGAATCACCGCGGCCAGCTCTAAATCGTGAGTAGGATAATTTTTCTCATGCTTTCTGAGCTGCCGGGAAGCATAAACTATCACCCTGCCGTGCTGCATCAACACACACCCCAAACCAATACCAGAGGCATCACAATAAATCACATAGCCGTCCGGTCCCTCGGGAAGAGTCAAAACTGGAGCCGTAGTCAACTTCTCTATTTCAAAGAATCGAAGCTACGCTCGCAAGCATCAATCCACCGGAACTTAGCTCCTTCTCGAGTCGACCTTGTCAAAGGCGCCGAAATCGAAGCAAACTCTCTACAAATCTCCTGGTAATAACCGGCCAATCCCGAAAGCTACGCACCTCGGTAGGTGTCGTAGGTCTAGGCCAATTCTTTACGGCCTCAATCTTCGGGTATCCACCCGATGCGAGTGCCACGACTCCAATAACATGCCCGGGAATGCCACCGAGGTCACCGAAATTCACACTTAGAAAATTTAGCATATAATTTCTGGTGCCGAAGTGTGCCAAGTACCGTCCTCAAATGATCTAGATGTTCTGCTTCTGATAGTGAATAAACCAGGATGTCATCAATAAATACTATCACGAACATATCTAAGAACGGTCTGAATACCCGATTCATCATGTCCATAAATACGACCTGGAGCATTAGTCGGCCAAAAGACATCACTCGAATTCATAGTGCCCATATCGGTTCGAATGTTCGTCTTAGGAATATCGGCCTCTCATACCCGTCGATGATAGCTCCTCGACCGCAGTCTATCTTCGAGAAACACCTCGGCACCTCTCGAGAATCGATCAAACAAATCATCAATCTGGGGAGGGGTATTTATTCTTGATGGTTACCTTATTCACCGCCGTAATCAATGCACATCCGCAGCCGACCCATCCTTCTTTCTCACAAATAATACCCGCTCCCCTCGGGCGATGTACGGGCCTAATAAAGCCCTTCTCTAATAAATCTCTCGGCTGCTCCTTTAATTCCTTCAACTCTGCGCAGTGCCATTCGTACGGAGGAATAGATATGGCCGAGTATCCGGCGTGCATCAATAGCAAACTCTATCTCCCGCTCGGGGGAAGACCTGGAGGATCATCTCGGGAATACATCTAGAAATTCATTAACCATCGGGATCGATCGAAGAGTCGGTGCCTACGCTTCTAAATCATGAACACGAACTAGATGATAAATATAGCCTTTTCGATCATTTTTCTTGCCTTGAGGTATGAAATAAACTTACCCCTCGGCGATATCAGATTACTCGCCCACTCTATAACCGGTTCTCCAGAAATTGGAAACGGACTATCTTCTTTTGACAATCAACATTAGCATAACAAGAAGCTAGCCAATCCATACCCATAATCACATCGAACTCGCCCTATCTAACTCTACCAAATCGCCTTAGTGCGGCGGTCACAAACAATTACCGAGACAATCTCTATAAACTCGCTCGCTATAATAGAATCCCCTACGTTGTAGCCTACTCGAAAGGCTCTATCGGTTCGTATTCTATCCTAATTTTATTAGCAACAAGGGAGAAATATATGATAAAGTAGAGCCAGGATCAATCAATGCATACACATCTCGAGAGAGAAGACCAAGAATATACCTTTCGTAATAACATTAGGCGACGCTCTGAACCCGGCCGGCCAATGTATATGCGGTTCGAAGGACCGCTAGAACCGGGAACTCCACTACGTCCTCTGTGTTATATCCCGCGTTTTGTGCGATCGGATAATTCAAGATAATTGCGGGAAAATAACAAGCAAGGCCTTATTTTTATTTTGTTTGGCATATGAGTTGCTTATGAAGAATTTAGAAGCGGAAATATTAAGAAAGGCTAGGGGCAAAAAGGTAAATTTACCATATGACCTATAGAAACAAGGAGGAACGTCAGGGGTAAATTTGGAAATTGGAGAATAATTTTTCATGAATTGTAAGACACAAAAAAAATAAGTGGGCTTGGTGTTGGGGCCATGTTTGGCCGTCCACCACATGGTGGGCTTAAGCCCACATATCATTTTAATTAACTATATAAAAGATGACTAAGTCATCTTACTTAGTTAATTCTCTAGAAATTTCAAGAAGAGAAAGAACAACAAAGAGAAGGAGAAAATACAAGAAGGCTATTCTACCATCTTCAATCCAA
>NW_026719377.1:0-11569 GCF_029784015.1 Lycium ferocissimum | reverse complement strand
GTCATATGGAAGAGGTAGGTTATTACCGAGAATTGAATATTGAATTGCAATTCCTAGTATGAATCTATGGAACCTATGATTGCGGTGATTATTGAGGTTGATTCCATGCGAGGCATGCATCCCATATTCTATGTGCTATGTGATGTAATTATCACCTAGTTGTATCTTTATCACATACTAGCTCCTCACCCTTGAAAGGGAAGGGTAATATTGATGATTGAGCCGGGCAATAATATGACTTGTACTTGTTTATTGCATATTGGTGATATAATTGAGGACCGATATCATGCATGACATGCTTTCATATTACTCTTATGTTGTTATAATGGCGAGGAGAGTGATTGAGAGACTCGAGGTTTTTGTTTATCGAGAGTTGACAGAGAGACTCCGAGGTTTCTCACGGGAGATCGAGAGTGACAGAGACCCGAGGTTTCGCCGAGATCGTGAGTGCTTGTTGCCCGAGGTTTCTTGCGGAACGATGGAGTGTCCGATGCCCGAGGTCTTTGCCGGGATCGTGAGAGGTGCTCGTGATCCGAGGTTATATTCCGAGAAGCGAGTGGTACATGGACTTCGCGGGTCCCCCATGCGGTCACGACTATGAGGCATTGCCATAGCATGTGTGTACGGGAGTGGAGTGTGAGAGGTGACTACGCATTGCATAACATTTACATAGCACGACATTGCATTACATAGCACTCCATTTGAATGATCATTCATGTCATTGCATGGCACATTCTCGATTGATTCTTGATTTGTGAATTACCGAGTTGTTGTTTGTGAGTATTTATTTTAAAGGCTCGGATGGAATCGAGGTTTATAGAATTCTCCCTAGGCTTATAATCCGAGATATTGAGATCCCTATGACTATCGTTAATGCAAGACTTTCTCATGTGCTAGATGTGTGATCGTGTTTGATTACTTATCCGCTACTTGTTAGTTGCTTCTTGTTTATATGCGTGAACCAACCATTGTCGGCCTATGATACCTACGAGCCTAGTGTTGTGCCCATACTACTCTTGCTACACTCCTTCCGGAGTGTAGAGTTATTTTCAAAGATGTTCGGAGTCTCACGACCGTTTCGAGGCATTCGTCAAAGACATTTGGGTGAGCTATTGCAACCCGCAGTCTCTCCTTAGATTTCGTTGTTCTCTATCCTTAAACGTAAGTCGTATCCAGGTTTGAGTCATTATCTATTCAAATAGTAAACTTCTTAGAAGCTCTTGTATGAGTCTAGAAATAGGATTTTGGGAATTTCTTATAATAATAGCATTTATTCCGCATGTTGTATCAAATTTAGGTAGTTATCCGGGGGTTCGCCACCGAAGGTTAGTGTGGGTGCTTCGCATGATCCATGATTTGGGTCGTGACACTCCGAAGATCTAGAACAGGTCCTAGAAATCTTCATCTTTTTTCTTGGCCCCTTTAATCCCGGAACTATATAACAATGCATTCTCCATGGGTGCAGCCTTTCTGGTGCCAGGATAATGGTAATAAAGCAGTTCAATTTTAAACTGCATCAAGTTATGAAACGGTGAAGAGAAGTTGAGATCGTGGTTCAAGATTGTGGGGTAAAGACGCACAGGAATGAAGTTATATTACGTGTTGCAACCGGTTAGGATTTTAGTTGTAATTCAAACCCATTCAATTCAAATTTATTATTATTATTTTATTTTATTTTTAAAAGGAAAAAAATGCAAAGTTTGATGGATATGCAGAAAAACGTGGTCTTCAAGACCGCTCTTAAACACGAACTGTTCTAAGTAACTGCGTCGAAATTCCGGACCGTGTTCTGATTTGGAACCAAATTGTCTCTGCGTTTCTAATTTATTTCTCTTTTTGCATTTATTAACTTTACCACTTGGTAACTTCCCAATAATTTTTAAATTAAAATTCAAAACACTAACTAAATTAACTACATTAATAACTAATGTAACCACCTTTTGTCTTAAAACTATCCTGTTTTTAATAATACTAGTATAAGTACCCGCGCGATGCGCGGAGAGCACAAAAGAAAAAATCACATTTTGTATTATTTAATATAATACAAATAAATAAAACTTTTTTCCTAAATTCTGTTTTATTTACTTTTTTATTTATTTTTCACAAATTGTCTAAATTTATAAATAATAATCTTTAATATTATTTAATTATTCTGTTTTATATTTTTTAAATTATTCAAATGTATAAATGTCCTCACTATCTCTATCCCCTCGTCGTATGTTTTCGTACCTTCATAATTTATTGATTTTCTCTTGTTAGTTATGTTGCCTATTATGAAATTATCATATAAAAAATTAAGCCACTACTTTGAATTTGTTTAAAGTATAAAACGAAAAAAATCTTATTATTGTATTATCAATATCCGTACCGATATTTCTCAATGATTGTTATTTTTCATTACGCGCAAATAAGAACATAAAATTTTCTTCTTTTTTATCATCAATATAAAAATTTGGATTTTTATTATAGAAAATTTTAGTGAAAATTAATTATCTTTGTAAAACTATTGTCCTCTTTATTCGTTTGCCTACTATATATATATATTAATTAGCTTTTACCATTTAATTTTTACCTTGAATCCAAAAAATATAATATTTTACCCTAAATTGTAATTTTGAAGTAATCTAAAAACAAATATATAAGTCCTTTGAATATTTTGTTCTAAAATCTATTTATATTTTCATAATTGTTTCTTATATTAATTATAATAAGAAATTGGATTTTCCGCTTCCGTTTTGTTATCATTATAAAATTTTAAGATTTATTTTTTCATTTTGAGATTACCTATATGAAAATTTCATTAGTTTTTCACTTGATTTAATATTCTTGCCTGCAAGTCTTTTTTTAAATTTAATATAAGATAGCTATAAATAGAAGTAGAATTTGTTATTACCGAAATAATTCTTTTATATTCTTATGGTACAAATCCTACTTGCGTTTAAAGTTCTTTCTTCGTTGTTTAAGCTTATCAAGAATATTTAAGTATTTGTTATTTATTATATTATTTTATATACAAAGTTTAAATACCATTATATTATCTCTATTTTATTTTCGTCATAACTATTTTTAATTTTTTATTCGACTGTCCTTCTTCAATTGTGTGATATTATTACCATGTTTTAACTTTGTCCAAAAACTATCATGTGGCTTTTTCTAACGCATCACTTGACTTAATAAGTTAATATCCAACCTTTACCAGGAGAAGATAAAAGAGGTTAAGAAATTTATTCCAACTCAAATTTCAAAATAGTGTCGCTAATGAACTGTTAGGAACATAAATTTTTAATTAGAAAAAGTATAAGCAACTATAATCCATACACTGATATATTTGTATGAATTATGTTTGTCATCCTATTTAATTTTGCTTTATTTCATTATTAAGTTTTGCAGACTAAAATGACCAAATGATCAAATAGTGTCTCAACAACATATATATAATCTAGTGATAAGTGATTCTTATTATTATTAAACGTACGTATTCTTAATCATATGCATCATTAATTTGATAAAATATTTGTATAAATATGTTCAGAAAGTAATTTCACAATATTACATCATTACTCATATAAGCACACGTCTTGACCCAAACCTGTTTAATATAGACGCTGTTATTTATTGCTTGCCCCCATTGATTGCAATATGCTCAAATATTTTTTATCAAACTTCTCTGCCGCACCGCTGTTGCAGCAGCGCTCACTTTTACTATTACTCTCTCTTTGCAAGGGCAACGAATGACGAAAAGAAGTGGACTTTCTGCTCCTGCAATGCATCATAAAATTTCAAATAAGTTTAAATTTTCAAATAACTCAACATACGATAATGATGATTGTCTCTGTATATCTTTTATTAATGGTAATGTTAAACGATAGTGGTACTCAAAATATATCCTTAAAACCATTGGCTTAAGTAACTAAATCTAAAATCTCGTAATGATCAACCTTATGAATTACACATAGTTGCTTCAACCGCAACTATGTATATCTAATATTTGGCAGAGAATTCAGAATTTTCAAGTCCAATTAGTACCATCTATTCCGCATTGAAAAAGCTTGATTTCATTAATTCTAAAAAACTCTAATCTCCAGGATAAGGCTCGGGACATGAATATCCGTAGACAAACAGGAATTAGTAACAATCAATCGCAAATACGCAAGACCACAAAAATCAGATGAAATATGATATAGCCTAAGTTATAGTATTTGACTTAAATTAAATGAACCCACGCTATTCATTCATTTTTTAGGAATATATGTTAGTCCAACCTTGTGTCACAGATTAGTTCGTTAATACAAATATATTGGTATTTGTAATACATAAATAGACTATCAAGAAGAAACAATTTGATGCCTTGCTTCTGTTTTGAACTTTATCATATGCAGAAAGGCAAGAATAAACTTAATATTTTTTAGAGTTGCTACTGCAAATAAATTTACCATGATAAAAAAAAAATCAAAATGAATATAAAAAGATTAAACTGCACCATCAGATACAACTATAATGAATATTAAGGAAAGAAAATTGTAAAAAGCTAAAATAAAATCAAAATTATACACATTCACAGATCCTTCTTCCAAAGTGGCCTCTCCCCTTGGTGTTTTCGATGGCCGTCTCATCGCTGCTAAGAAAACCGAACACGCATCCCCTTCTCTTATCCCTACTGCTTGCCGCCTTCATTATATGAACTGCATAAATTAGAATTTAGATATACTGACGAAAAACTAAGCCTTGCAGCAGACACGTTAAAAATGCATATCTATACCATCAACCACTGCTGCTCCCTCTTATGAACCCAAGGAGAGCAAATGCGTGAAGTAAAATAGATATAACAAAAAGCTATCATTTGGAGAAGCCAAGTCCGATGCAAAAATGTATTAACGAGAAAGCATATCTCCCGAATAGAAATATTCTAATACCGTCAGTAGAGACAATGTGTGTAGAAAGGCATCTATAAGAAGAAAAAAATATAAAGGACACGGTAGGTAGCTTCACAATTGACAGTTCCAAAACTGACCACTAATTCAAAAAATAACTGCTAACTCTTGAACGTGGATGAAAGAGGTTTTCTTGTGGGTGTGGTGCTTGAGGGATACTTTCATATTATTTTTTATTTAATTAAAATTCTAAACCTCACTCTCGATTAAAAACTTAAAATTCAAAATTCAAACTTCTAATATTAGGTCAATTCCATTTTAGTTGCTACGTTGAAACTTGAGAGACTCCAAATAATGAACGCTTGTATGTGATAATGAAGGAGTGAAATGAGGGAAATGGGGAAGTTACAAAGGTGGGTTTTGGGGTTTGTAAGTTTTTATGTCTCTTTTGCAGTTATTAACTTTACCACTTGGTAACTTCTCAACAACTTTTAAATTAAAATTCAAAACAATAACTAAAATAACTAATATTACCTAAATAACTAATTTTAGGTAATATTAAAATTCAAAACAATAACTAAAATAACTAATATTACCTAAATAACTAATTTTAGGTAATATGTCCTAAAACTATCCTCTTTTTAATAATATATAGAAGACTAGTATACGTACCCGCGCGATGCGCTGATTGTTTTAAAGAAAAAAAAAGTGAAAAGAGATAATTGTAACAATCTTATATTTAAGTTTTGATCATCTTGGATAATGCTTAATTGAACATAAGTGTACTAAATCTTCTTAAACAATATATATTTAGGTACATCATAATTACTTGTAACAAAAATGTGACTAAAGAACTTTATTTTATTTTAAAGCATAATAGTTTTAACATGGGTGAATTACATTTTAGCATCAAAATTTTAGGTCAAAGTGACCGTAAATCATTTGAATAAGGAGAACGCACAAAGACATGAATCATGCACTTACAACCGTCAATGTTATACTATCCAATCAAATAACTTTGTGATCCATTTCTTGCATTAATTTCTGAAATCTTCTTTATGGCACTGTGCAAAGTGCTACTCTGAACAATAAAACTTCGAAATAATAGCTTGAGGAAGCTAGATTCATTTGTAATTTTTGTTGTTACATTTTATCTATTACTTACTCACCAAGTAGATTAATGTAAAGTAATCTTAATAAATCTAACCTTTCAAGTGTTTAAGAAAACCCTAAAATACAAAAGATGATATAAAAACTACAGTGCTTTCAAAACACTCTTATAATGACTGATTTTTATAAATTTACTAATGGAATATAAAAAAAAATTGGGCTAAAGAAAATAAAAGAGAAAGTTAGCCAATACATGATCATAAGCTTCCTAATAGGAACTTCCTTGTAAAAAGATAAAACATAAGTTGACTTGATTAATATATATTTTGAAAATGTCGCGCATTGCGTGGGTACCAAAATTATCATCATGGGAGTACATGTTGCAATTCAATACTATTTGTAATCTTAGAAGCTGTGAGCAAAGAAAGTTCTAGAAGATGCTAAAATTCCAATACATCTTCTTATGTAATGACATATCTTTTAGTTAAAGAACATTTTAGTATCCAATCAAACAATGACCTAGCAGCCCATCAATCTGGAATACAGTACCTGAGATGCAAGCAGAGGAACAACTTGCATTTTTGTTGAATTCCTTCAACACATTAAGCTATTAGATATAATGGGTAAATTTATCATTTCTAAAAGAAGAAGAAAAATATCCACCTTACTGCGATCCTTGGTCAAATTAAGTACGCATTTTTTCTTTGATGTATGGCCTTCGATTATGCTCATTTCTTCTTTTGATCTTTGACTTCTTTAACATCCTTAATTGTAAGCATTCTTGAAGCTATAGCCATAACCATTAGCTCCCAGAAAGCAACTTGCATCATATGCAATGCAAACCTGCACTAACACAATCAATCTTAAGTTTTAGACCGAGGAAAAGTACTATTTTACACATAAAATATTAATTGTAAAGAAACATCCAAATAGTATGATTAGCTGAATGTATGTGCCATTATATAGGTATCCACTCAAACACCACGGTTTCAATTTCTTTTGAAAAAGATCTACACATTATGTTTTAGATACTATTAGATAATAAAATTAAAATATTTTATCTTTAAATATATCCACCCGCAAGAAAATATTAAATTTATCTTTAAAAGAATATTATCTCCAACGCAAATTTAAATTCTTTTTATTAGTAGCAAAATGCATACAACGATTGGGAAAAGATTCATAGTAAATGTACTTATGTCCACAAAATCATCATGTATATAGCACTTATACTATATTTTAAAAACGTTTTCCCAAAATTTGAAAAGTCATGTATATTCATCTCCTAATATCAATTCAAAAACTTTTTTGTATTCCAATTCACTAACTAAAAATAGTAACAATTTTTTTTGTATTATCCTCAAAAATTATATAATTTAGTTATGACAATTTCAAACTATGTCCATGAACATAACCAAATAAGGTAAGTTATAAGCGTAATTGTAATAACAAAAAAAACCATTATCATCACCTTAAGAACATGCCGATAAAATTGGAACGATACATAGAAGATTAGCATGACCCTTGCGCACGGATAACATGCACAAATCAAGAAATAATCCAAATTAAAAAAAAAAATTGTAATAAGAAAAATTAGCAACTATTTGGAACTGACCATTATATTAATAAAGGTGGATTTTCTTCTTTTTCGATGGATGGTATTCACTCACCAATTGCGATCAACATTTTTGCTTAAAATGACATTATAAAACATACAAATAAACCATAACTATACCAAAAATAAGAATAATTCTAGAGAAATATAAATTAGAATTGTATGCATATTCAAAATGTTTATGCCATCGTATTTATTATGTTTATTGTTGCAAGTTTCTATTGTGATCTTGCATGTCCAAGTGTTCTTGAAGAAATTGGATTTTATATGAGAAGTTGGAAAGTCTTTTGAGGAGTAAAGAAGAGTACCAATAATATATTTGAATTTTGAATGCTTGAAATCATCCATAAAAAAGGTTACGCTGTTGTTCCTTTTTCTCCATATATTCAACCACCGTTGTTCCTTTTATCCTTGATTTACCTTCTTCTGCTTTCACAAAAACACCAACCAAAGCATGCAAGCGATAGGTACATTTTTAAACGTACCAAGTGTCAACCTTCTGAAAATGAATGTTGCCACTCTCATTTCATATATCTTTCTTTTAATTTCCTTCTTTATTTTTGTCTCTTTCAGTGACACAATAGAATGGGAAAGTTCGTATTATAGTAAGAACCATTGGTATTGTATAAAAGAGTACACTCTAGAGAGAATTCATTTACTCTATTTGTTCATTAATATTTATCACTTTTACTTCCTCGCTATATAAACCAAATGAAATTTGAAAATGTTAGAAGTGCTCTTTTTACATGTTGATAAAAGAAACAAAAATTTGGTGTGTCAAAATTTTAAGCAAAAGTGCAAAAAACAAATTAAGAGGAAGAGTACCTTGTGCTTCATCAAGATAAGCCAAGTGATATTTTAGAAGAACTTTGAAACCATTTTGAGCATCTGCCAGCTAAACTATAATTGAAGCAATATTTAAAGTTGGAGCAGTGATCTTGAGCAAGAATGAAAGGAAAAAATAAATAACCTAAGAGTAAAAATGGTAGCATAGTGCGCGGGGGAATGGAGAATGAGGAAGTTAGAGACATAGGTGGGTTGTAGAGTTGGTTTTGGTTAAATAGGTTTTTTTTTTTTTTTTTAATATATTTTTCTTATTTTATTATCCTTTTGGGAAAGTTGCAACCCTATCTAAAACTGTCTATTAAAAGGAAGTACCTTCTAATCCCCACAACAAATTAAACTGAAAAGATATCGTGGCGGTTAAGTTTGTCCATATGTTGCCATTTAATGGAAAGAAAAAAAGAAAAAAAAAACAGATGCCCCTAGTTGAGAACTGGAATGTAGTTATTTAACATTTTATACAATTACAATAGGGATTGTATAAATAAATCATACAAAATTCTTTGTTCGGTTCACCTAGGTAAAATTGTACATCTATAATCAACCCTAAAAGTCCTAATTTTTCTCCTTATTGTTTCAGTTTAAAAGAAGCATATTTCGTGTAGTGATATCTTAATTATCCTCTAATGATAAAGCTCTAAATTGTAATCATTTTCAAATTCAAAAACTTCATCGGGCTAGTATTAAGGTAAAAAATAAAGTAAAAAAAGGAGATGAAAACTTGTGTTTTAGTTGCTATTAAAAAGGAGCCAAAAAAAAGTGGGTTCGAGGGAAATGCAGAAACAAAACGTGGGTTTTATTTTTTTTGCAGGAGTTTTTTATCCCTAATATTTAGGAACCACCAACTGTTCAGTTTTTTTTCCCCATTTTAATCAAGACCACTTCCTTTAAAAAATACAAATGGAGTAACCAATCAATAACTAATCTAACCACTTTTTAATCTTTTTAATAAATTGTGTTGAATACTTATACTTGATTCGTGCAATTCAAATTCATCTTCAATGTTTCAAGGAAAAAATTTATGTTTCTAGACCATTACTCAAAAACAGAAATTAAAAACAGATTTGTACTTTTTAATAAATTGTTTTTAATACCTTTCTCATGTAATTCACAAAAATATTTTTTATGTTTCAAAGGAAAAATATTTAGATGTATATGTTCCTTAAAATAGAAATATTTAATTATTTTTAAATTCAAATTTAAAAACAATAACTACTACAACCAATTATTAACTAATTAAAAACAATAACTACTACAACCAATTATTGACTAATTAACTATTTTTTATCCTAAAATTAACACGTGTCTTAATCCTACGCTGCCACTTGTCAACATCATAGGGCAAACTATCCTCTTTTTAATAATATAATAGATAATAGATAATAGATAATAGATATAGATTGTAATATGAGTCAAATATGCAAACTCCTACAAAGTTGCTTTATCTAAGCGTCTGCCGACCAGCAAATCGCCCTGGACATATCATGTAAGACCGTCAGAATTTTAATCTGTATGGGATTGAAAGTGGTTGCATGAATTCATTATTAGTTCTCAATTGTTTTTCTTTTTCTTTCTGAAGTTAGACATTAATGAATACTTATGTTCCAAATTATTGTGCTTCTTTAGTTTGATTTTATGTTACTTCTATTTTTCAAGTAATTGTTCCCTATTTTAATCCGTTTGGCATGAGGAAACTTGTACTGTGTTTAATCATGGTTTACATCCTAACAAACAACTAAAGGGCGCATTATCTCTGGCCGAATATGTACTAGAGTCACCGTACGTTTTTTACATATTATAATTAAGCCTGGCAACCGGTGTGCTTTAACCGGCAAACGACCTAAACCGGAACCGAAAACCGGTAAATCAATTCCGTTAACCGCTTAAAACTTACCGGTCCGGTTTTAATTTTTTGAAACCGAACCGACCGGTTAAACCGGTCAAAAATTAAAAAAAAATTTTTTTTTTTTTTTTTTTATAGCCGTTGGATAAGTAATTGTTTTCGGACTGCACAACGGTCCATTTGCAAAAAATGCCGTTGGCAAACGGTTCCAAACTCCCCTTTTGGCCAACCCCCAAACTTTTTTTTTTTTTTAACACTTTAACCCATCCCCCACCCCTATATAAACCCTTCTCCATTTTCATTTTAATCCACACCAATTCACTCTTCTCTTTCTCTCAATGTCTCTCAATTATAGTTACTTTGCAACAATTGGCCACTTTAAATTTCTCTCAATTAAATATTATAAAGTTTTATTCTAGTTTCAATTATTAATTTTGTAATTATAATATTGTTGGTGGAGTTGGTGATTTTGCAACAATCCGAAGTAGCTTTGGTGGATTTGCAATTCTAGCCGCCATCACTTTGTTGGAAATTAGTCTGGCAATTTGGTACCTTCGTTCCAACTCTATCTTTATTTTTCGCTATTTAATTTACGCAATTTAATTCTATCAATTTAATTTGTTGCAATTTATTTTTTTGTGATTTATTTGAGTGTGATTTAAATTAATTCTATTTAATAATGGCGAAGAGATTTAGACGTGGTGCCGGTAGTAGTGGTATTGTTAGGGGTGGGTTTAATGAGGAAACATTTGTGAACGAAAAACCTAATTTAGGTATTAATATTGGTGGAAATAATCCACTTTTAGATCATGAGGCAATGCAACAACGTTATACCGACACTTTTAATGAAATTGATGATGATGATGATGATGAAACACAAGCCCCCGAAAATCCCATAGGAGATACATGTCCTACACAATCACATACACAAGACAAACCGCCAAGAACTCGTAAGCCAACCGCTAAAATTTAAAAATTTATGACTAAGAATAAGGAAAGCCAAGTATTTGCTTTTAGGCAACAAACTAATAAGGATGGTGGAACGGGTACACTAAATAATCATATGAAAGTTAAACATATGGATGTTTGGGGAGAGCAAACGGGTTCAAATGTGGGGGGGGGGGTATTCAAATTACGATAGACCTACAAACTGGTAAAAAATTTAAGTATGACAAGAAAAAAGAGCGTATAGAAATGGCTAAAATGGTTGCTTTTGATGCTCTACCATTTTCCTTTCCTTTGGGTTTGGTTTGTTACTTATATTCAACGTTGTTATAATCCGTTATT